>NW_016107416.1:1004691-1108596 GCF_001604975.1 Cebus imitator
AAAAAAAAAAAAAAAAAAAAAAAAAAAAAAAAAACCACAAAAAACCCTTTATCTGGAAGCTCAACTGGCATAATAAAAAATTTAATATAAACTAAATTTCTAATAACAAATAATTGATAAAATAAGTTATGGATGTATTCATATAATGAAATTCCACGTGACCTTGTAAAATGATGGCATAAAAACACAGCTGTTGTCACAGAAAGATGTTCCTTCCTCATATCCTCATATACTTCTTTTTTTTTGACACTGCACTCTGTTGCCCCGGCTGGAGTGCAGTGGCACAATCACAGCTCACTGCAGCTCAGCTGCACCTCCTGGGTTCAAATGATCCTCCCGTCTCAGCCTCATGAGTAGCTGGGACTACAGACATGTGCCAACACCCTTGGCTAATTTTTGTGTTTTTTTAGAGACGGGGTTTCTCCATGTTGCCCAGGCTGGTCTCGAATGCCTGAGCTCAAACGATCCCCCTGCCTCTGCCTCCCAGAGTGCTAGGATTACAGGTGTGAGCCACCACGTCCTGCTAACGTTCCTCTTATACTTTTATTTTATTTTGGCTTAAACAGCAAGTATTTATTTCTCACAATTCTGGAAGCCAAAAAGATCAAGATAAAGACACTGACAGACTCAGTGTCTGGTGAGGGCCCATGTCCTGGTTCACAGACAACTGTCGTGATTGCCCTCAGAAGGCGGCCCCACGTACTTTTAAATGAAAAATGGGGCAGGTTATGAAAGAGTAGGTATAGTGTGACCCCATTTTTAAAACAGTTTTTCTACACAGCAAAAGTCCTGGAAGAATGTCCTCCAGAATCTTTAGTTTCATTGCTCAGTAGTGAGATTATGAGTGTTCTTGTTTTCTTCTTTTTGATTACCCGTATCATCTAACTTTTCAAAATTCAATAGTTCTTGTGTAATTTTAAAATGTTTTTTTAAAAGCAAAACTAGGAGCCACTTACAATTCCTAGATACCCAGTCCTCCCTTGCCCTTTTTGCTCTGGAGGTAAGAGTGTTTCATTCAGGAAAAATAATCCCGTAACTTAAAAATATATACTCCCCAACCCCAAATGGTTTCATTCCAAATCCTCACTAGGATTCTCCTCCTCACCGACAAAACTACCACAAAAGGCTATAACACGACAAGGACCCAAGCTTTCCCCTTTTTCCTCTTCCCCTTCCTCCATTCCCAAGGGGAGTACCTCTGTCCCTGGCAAAATGGGAAAGGACTGTGCCTTGGAGGGCAGCAGGGTGCCCCAAAAGGCACAAGCCACACTGGTGACTTCGAGCCAGGGGAAAGGGAGAAGGCTGTGGTCTGGCAAAGAGGGGAGCTTGGGCTAAGTTGACAACATGTGAATGTGAGGATGAGCCGCCACCTAGACGACTGAATAGCAAGGTGTCAGGTCAGACATGTAGCAATCAGACACTCAACTAGAGTCATGATTTTTTTAAAAATATAATCTACCAATAGTTTTTTTTCTACCAGTGAGAGCCTACATCATTAAAAATGTAAGATTCTAGCCTCCTCTTCTTCCCTGGCTGTTACCGGCCCCTACTTCTCTTCTCCGCATAGATCAGAGGCCTCAGAAATGTCCTTGGAAATGTCCTCCACCCCAGCCTCAGGACCAACTGTTGTCAGCACCAAGGTTGAGGACAGCAACTCTCCAACCTGGCACATGCCTGTGGGGTGCTCCTACCTTTAGGGGGCCTCTGCTTCCAGTCCAAAGCTTGAGGCTACTTCCTTTCTAAATCCAGAGGGGGACAGGCCCACAGAATGGCCGCTTAGATTCAGTAAATGTTCCCTAGATGTGGAAAACCTATTTCCTGGTCTGTATGTGAGTCATGGGCCCCCTGTGTAGGCTGGCAGCTAACCTGCCCCTGGAAAAGAGGTTTCTTGAATGCTGATACACAAGCGCCACATGCGTGTGTTGTACATGTGTACTTGCCATGTGTATTACATGTGTACCAATGTGCAGGCCACCCCCAATAATATTGCAATGTCCGTGTACCTCTCCATCCTTACATCTCTTGGAACCACTCAGCCAATTCTAACTCCAGTCAGCAAAGGACTTAGAATC
The DNA here is from genome assembly GCF_001604975.1 of Cebus imitator. NCBI lineage: Eukaryota > Metazoa > Chordata > Mammalia > Primates > Cebidae > Cebus > Cebus imitator. Next base: position 1,006,764 of record NW_016107416.1, read on the forward strand.
AAAATCAAGTCCAGCTTCTCTGGTGCAGTGCTTTCTAGTGAAAAGGGAAAAAAAAAGACCGGGTCTAAACACCTTACCCAGCACTTCATGATCAGACCCTTTTGCCTATTCTGCATGCCCCAGGGCCTCCGAGGCATAGGCGGGAGCCTTCTGCTACAGGAGCCAGCCCTGCTGTGTGGCCAGCCTGGCCTAGTCTGCCACCCTTACCCCAGTCCTACTTTTATGGAGGGGTAGCCTCAGTGCCCCTCCCTGAGCTTGATGTCTGGGACCCCAGCCTGACTGGTATATGGAGAGCCAGAGAGGGCAGACACAAAGCCATGTGCCCTGCAGGAGTAACCCTGTGGGCAGTCCTGCCTGCTTCCTTAGACAAGGAGGTGGCCCTACAGAGCCCAAGGGCCATCTGGGGAACATCAGGTGACAGCAAGGCAGGCTGGCTGGGGCAGTTAGGCTGGGCTGGGACTGTCCTGCCAAGGCTGCAGGCTTCCTTTGCAGCTGACAGTGAAGGACATGGTGAAGCTCAACAGATCACCGCCTCTACCTCCGCTTCAGTCCACCAGAAGAAAACCTTGTTTCCTGGGGCTGAACACACTTTTCAAAAATTGGAGCTGTCTAGATACTTAGGACTCCAATAGGGTAATAGACCTCAGAATAAAAGAAAGAATAACTTTTAGAGCTGAAATTGAAACTGATACATTATTCCAAGTCCTAAAAATGCTACCATTTATTAGGCATTTATTATGGGTTCAACTAGGCATTTTACCTAAATTATTACATTTAGTCTAACAACAACTCTGTGAGGCAGCTATCCCTATACTTTCCTTATGTGACAGATGTTGAAACAGAGACACAGAGAGGCTGAGACTTGTCCAAGGTCACCGACTCCTGAGAGGCAGGCTGGGTCTATGTGACTCTCGAGTCCATGCCCTTCAGTGCTCTGGGACACCCTCAACAATCCTGCTTTGGAATTCCTGACCAGTCAGGGTTATCAGAGCCTCCCCACCACTTTATATGAGGAGACAAATTCTTTCTATAAGGTTCATGTTCCTCAAAGAATGGGTTTCATTTGTGCTACAGAAAAAATATTGCTCATAATACCTTACCCAGAGGCTTGATTCCTGAAGTATTTAAAGGCAATAACCTCAAATGCAGAGCCAACAGTCTTAGGGCCTTAACTTGGTGGGGCAGCCACATGATTCAATCCTACATAATGAGTGATCTATTACACTGATCTGTAAAAGGGGCTAGTGAGGCCAAACAGGTGGGTTCATTCCCTGAGGTGCCAATGACTCACTGAGCTTGGGGAAGCAGAACCCACCTTCTTCCCAACTTTCCCACTGGTAGCCCCTAAATCCTCTGAGATAGAATCACTGGGTTGCAGAAAGTCAGAGGCAGAAGAGACCCCAGGGTCATTCATATAATCCTATCAGTTCACAGATGAGAAAGTTGAGGCTGAAGGAGGAGGTGCTAAAACACCACCAGTCTTCTGACAGGTTCTTATCTTTCCATAAGCTTAGACCCTAGGGGTAGGACCAGTGAGGTTATTACTTATGTGCATAATTCCCTCCTTCTGAGTAGGAGTCAGAGGATGAGAGAGAGAAAGAAAGCGAGATCGCGCCATTGCACTCCAGCCTGGGTAACAAGAGTGAAACTCCGTCTCAAAAAAAAAAAAGAAAGCATAAATGGTTAAGAGCACTCCATGGGAGCGAGAGAGCCCCCAGTTAAAGTGCCCACGTTGCTTCTGTGCAGCTCTGTGATCTGCCAAGTTACTTAATCTCTTTGTGTCTCACTTTCCTCTCCTGTGAAATTTAGATAATAATGGTGCCAACTCGAAGGACTAGTCTAAGAATTAATCAAACGAATGGATCGCACAGTGCCTGCCTCAATTACAAAGGAAGAGTGAGGAAATCCGAATACAGTATACACTTTAGTTCATAATACTATATTAATATTGGTTCACTAATTTTAACAAATGTACCACGCTAATGTAAGATGTTAATACTTCAGAACACTGGGTTGGGATATATGGAACTCTCTGGCCTATCTTCACAATTTTTCTATAAACTTAAAAGTTCTAAAATAATAAGTTTGGTAAAAAATGTAAAAAGGAGTTTAGTAGAAGTTGTCCTTGTTATAGAGGAGGATGATTATGAACCATGTCCCTAAGAATCCAGATACAGCCAGAAAGAATCAAGCGGCAAGTCAGCCAGCATTAATCCCTTAATGTTCAATCAACTCAAGTCTGCTCCGACTGCCAACCAGAAGTATCAATAGACGATGGGATTGACAGGCATCAGAGTATCAAAGAAAGACTACTAAGTCTGAAGTCAGATGGACACCTATGTTCAAATTCTAAATCTACCACTTCACCACTCTTTGATCACGAACAGAGCCCCTCACCTCCCTAGATCTCCTTTTCCTCCTTACCTGTGGGCTATTTCTCCCTGGTTAGACCACAGAGTTATCAGGCCAAAATGAGAGATGTGGTCGGCAGTCTCTAGGTCAGCCCCCTGAAAATCTCCATCTCCCGGGATTCTCGTTCTTATGTAATCTTCTCCCCTGAGTGTGGGTTGGACTTGATGTGCTTCTAACACATAGAATATGGTGACTGATGGGATGTCATGTCTCAGATTAGGGCATAAAAGGACTTGCTTCCATCTTGGATTGCTTGTCCCTGGGAAGCTAACTGTCACATTATAAGGGGACATTGTGGAGAACCTCATGTGAGAGCGCTTGGAAGCAGATCTTCCGAAGCCTGCCGACGACACATGAATGAACTTCGAAGTTGATCCTACAGTCCCAGCTGAGCAAGCTGAGCCTTAAGATGACTGCAGTCCTGGAGGACAGCTTGGCTGCAATGGCACGAGAGACTATGTACCAGAAGCACCCAGCTAAGTCACACCTGCATTCCTGATACACAGAAACTATGAGATATCAAATGTTTGTTGCTTTAAGTCTAAATTTTGAGATGATTTTGTAGGCAGTAATAAATAACTAAAGTAAGTTATTTATCACTTTAATAAATAAATAAAAATTTTCACATGTGTGAAAACTCTCTCTTGGAAACTAAGAAATTTGGTAATGCCAGAAACAAACCAAAACAAAGCAAAACGCTCAGGCTCACCAGATCCCATGGAAGACCCCTCCACTTTGTCACATCCCATGCCATTTCTGCTTATCACTGCCTCTTCCTTCCTCTTACTCCCTGGACATCCGGAGGCAGATGGGTTTGGTGTTGACAGCCATGAAATTCTCTCCCCACACTGGAAACAGCTCAGCAGTCCTGGGGGCTGGGGACACACAGGTGAGGCAGCCCAGCTCTCTCCTGACTCTTAAAAATGCAGGGGCCCTGCTTCAGATCAAACCAAACAGCTATCTCAATGCATATCCAGCCCCAGCTCTTTGGGAGATTTGTCTAATTCCCAGGATGTTCACTGCATCACCAATAATAATAATAATAATAATATCTTCACTGTACCTTGTTTTGTTCCTTCTAGGGCTGTCCTCAGGATATAGAGAACCTCTTGAAGTCAGAGTCCAAGCCTTAGACCCATAGGAATGTGCAGATAAATAAGCTCTATTCTCAGCCCAAGTCTGGTTTTGGTGTGTACTCTCCAAGACAGACACCCCATCCTCATGCCCGCCATTCCCCAGGCAGATATCCTTGAAGGTTGGGGGCAGGAAAATAATCTACCTTCCAAGAAGAGTCTAAGTCACCGACTGTCAAGAAGAGTCTAAGTCACCGACTGCCATTCAGCACTTCCAACCCCAGTGAGCTCGTAGGAGGAAAGAATGGAGAGAACTGTGTTCAGACAGGATGGGCTTCACCTGAACACCGGTACTAGTCTCTACAATCGGCTGGCTTCAATACAGAATTTTCCACCCAGTTTCCTTCCCTCTCTCTTCCTCTTACCACTACAAATCCTCCCCACAATTTTTTTCTGAGCTTGCTAGGCAGCTCTCTTTTCCCTGGGGAATCTCCCTCCCACTTTCCTGTCCCAAATGGCTGAAATCTATGCATCTCTTGACTTGATTACCCCCTACTAGGAGCTTGGTTGTGCAGAGAAGTGGTTTCTGTAAATGCTTCTCAGGGGGGCAGGCAGAAGGATGGAGACACTAGGCCTCAGCTCCTGGGGCGCAGCGTGGCTGTGAAGAGTTGGGAAAAGCATCAACAGTGGCAGCAGCTTCCTAAGAAGGGCTCCCTGTGGTGTGACTGATGCAGAGATGAGGGCCCAGAATAGAGCCAGCAGCATCTAGGCTGGGCTAGCTGTAGATGCTCCGAGGCCAGGCAGACGAGAGCTGTTGCTGAGCAGAGCGACTGCTCACACCCAGCACCAGCCTGAGCAAGCTGCTCATTTGGGACTGGGTGCTGCTCCCTTACCATCTGTGCCCCTCTGACATCCCCTTGTTCCAGAGATGGCTTGGAGCACTCTTCCCACTCGCAGGGCTGGAGTTCACAGGCAGGAAAATGCAGCCTCCTCACCCCACATGGCCACAGTGGGAAGGGCTGGCCTCCTGGTACCCATGGTCCTGGCCTGGGTCTCCCTCATGTGGAACTCTTAGGGAGCCTTAACACTTAACTCTGGCAGTGTTCGAGTCCTGCCTCTGGAAAGCATTCCATGTGGCTGTTTCCCTTCTCTTAACACAGGGAAGCTAATCCAGAGAGTCCTGTGCAGAACCAGGCTGAGGTTCTGGTTCTGTCCCAGGCACCGAAGCCCAAGGATTCCTTCAGGAATAAGGGAATGGTCTGAGGATAGGTCCCAGACCTCCATCTAAGGCTCCATGGTTCCAGGAGCACTGTGAGGAAGACCCAGTTCAGCATTGGAGGCTCCAGGCTGCCAGCAAAAAAGATTCTTGTCATGCTTTGCATGTCCATTTAATCTGGCTCTACCAGGCTGTGGGCTTTGTAGACAGAGGCTGGAGCCTGTTTAAGGCTATGCCCCAGCACAGAGCAAGCTCCCAGTGTCTGCCCTCCTCCCTTGAGACTGTTAACCTAGAGGGGATGCTGGACAGGAGGCATGGGAAAACAATGAAGAATGACAGTGGTCTCTAGGGGTGGTGCTGCAGAAAGAAGAGCCTGACAGCAATCTCCATCCAGGCTGTGCCAGCATAGAGCATGCTTGGAGTACATCTAGCTCTTAGAAAAGAACTTACATGGCTCAGGGGTTGAAGTGGCCTCACTGAGGGCAAAAAGGAATTAATTTGGTGGGAGTAAACAGCAAGGCATGGCTTCCCACACTTCCTCACTCTGGGGGTTCTTTCTACCCCCTATTTGCTGTAAAGTGAAGCCTAAACTCCTCTGCCTAGAATTCAAAGCAATCTACAATCTGGCTTCCTCCCCCGACCTGTTCCTGCGCTCCCAGCCACTCATCCTACAGCTCCCCTGCTCCATCCCGGGGCACTCCTGAGCCTCAGCACTGCCCAGGCACATTCCCTTCACTCCTAAGGCTGCTCCTTTCCACCTCTCTGCCCTCTTTACAGTGGATCCAAACCTCCAGAACGGTGACTGTGTCCTGGCCCCCATTCTCTGGGAAACCTGTTCTAATCACTTCAGCCCACACCAATCTCTGCCTTTTCTAAACTCCTACAGCACTCCCGGCTTGTACCACATGACTTGGTACATTTCCAGCAGCTCACATTGTTCATTAGTTGCTTTTCTTCAAGTCAATTAGAAGGGAAGAGCTATAAGAGAGCCAGCAGAGCGCCTCAGTCCTGGACAGAGTTTCCGGTTCTTTGAGAGTTGGAACCATGTTGGAATTGTTCTTCTGTCTCTTCTGCCTCAGGGCAGCTTAGAAAATGCCAGGAGTTATTTCTTTACAACTTTCAGGTGTTATCCTCCTCCCATTCCCCTGCAAGGTGTCCAGTGAGCAGGGGACAGATCCTTTGTGTAGTACTCTTAGCTGGCTGAGGAGCAGTCTTGCTCAGGGGCAGAGGAATGAATGAGGGAAAGTTTTATGACTTGCCTCCATCAGAAGCTGCCTTCATGGGGGTCCATGCCACACCCCTGCAGTTCCTCTCCTCTTGCTGTTTCCCTTTATCAGGCTTTATCAGCCCAGCTCCCAACTCCACCAGGCCAGGCCCTGATGTCTGGGGGATTAACCTCTCTGACAGGTCAGGACCACAGCTTCTGTTTATAATACTAGGTCTTTGGCTCTGGGAGCCTGGGAAGTGTTGCACATTCCTGTGGACAGAGAGGGGCCATTCACAAGATTCTCCTTCTTGATTGTCACAGTCACTCCCCTGGGGGTTAGCAGTTGGCTCAGAGGGACCCCCTTCCCTTCCCCATTTCCACAGCGCAGGATCCAGCCTATCTGAAGGTTTGGAGGAGAAGGTGGCTGTGAGTTTGATCAGACTAGCCACTAATAACTGCTTCACAAAGAGCTGAGTCCCAAGGCACCCAGTGTCAAATGAGAAAGATCTTTGTTTCTGGGGAGGTATCAGTCTCCTGCGTCTGAGAGTGGTCCCCAGGACAGAGCTGGCCCAAGACCAGGCCCAGCCTAAAGGGAAGACGGGCCCATCTGGATCTGCTCGTCTTCCAGGGCTTTTCCAGGCCCGACCTCTAACAAACTCCGTGTGCTATTTCTTGGCCTTATTTTTTTATTTTTATTATTTATTTATTTTTTTTTTTGAGACGGAGTTTCGCTGTTGTTACCCAGACTGGAGTGCAACGGCACGATCTCGGCTCACCGCAATCTCTGCCTCCTGGGTTCAAGCAATTCTCCTGCCTCAGCCTCCTGAGTAGCTGGGACTACAGGTGCGCACCACCATGCCCAGCTAATTTTTGTATTTTTAGTAGAGACGGGGTTTCACCATGTTGACCAGGATGGTCTCGATCTCTTGACCTCGTGATCCACGCGCCTTGGCCTCCCAAAGTGCTGGGATTACAGGCGTGAGCCACCACGCCCAGCCAGGCCTTATTTTTCTTTCAGTCCTTCAGATGCTTCCCTCCACTGCTCCTGGTTCTCCATTGTTTCCTTCCACTCCCAGCAGCCCTCAGTCTCATGATTAAGAGAAGGCAAAGAACAACCTTTGCTTATGTTGTTATACTTTCACAGACACACAATTTCATTAGATTTTCACAATATTCCTTTATGTCAGGTGGGTTAAGGACTAGTGTCCCTATTTTAATAGGTGGGGCTACAGAAGTCTGAGAAATAATGGGGCTTGCTTGTGTTATTCAGATATGTAGGGTATTGACTGGAACTGAGTTTCAGAACTTTGGCAAGAGCTTGTTTATTGATCCTTTTAAAAGGACACCTGTTGACACTCCCTGTTGTCTCATAATGAAATCTTTCTTACCATTAATGATTTGTTTTCCTAGTATAAGACAATTGCGAAAGAGAGAAATAGACACTAATTCAACTGCACTACCCTGCCGCCAGGAGCATGGAAACATTCGCCCTTCATTCACAGAAATGTTTCAAATGCAAGGAGTTATATTAATAATGAACGAATAGGTATTTGCCATAAGTCTCATCAATGCCTTGTACTTTACATATATTAAAATAATTAATTATATCAGCTTTACATTCTGGCCCAGTCATCTCAGTTCTATGAATTTCTTTTAAGGTAAGAGAGATAAACACAAAGATTTATACACAAGGCTGCTCAACATATCATTATTTACAATAATGAAATAACTTGGAAGCAACTTATAAACGGCCTACACTTGGGAATTTGTTAAATAAAGTTTGGTGCCTTCCAATGATGGAACATCAGCCATTAAAAATGAGGTTTCTGAAGAATGATTAAGGACATAAATGGTCACTGTCTAATATCAGGTGAGAAAAGCAGGATATGAAATTACATGAACATTAAGATCTAGTAAGGAGAAAAAATATATGCGTGAAAAAGTGATTTGTAAGGAAAATTTCCAAGACTTTATAAGAAGATATACTTCAGAATGGAGAGGTTGCAAATAATTTTTCTCTTTTTTCTGGGTTTTTCATATTCTTACAATGAGCATTTATTACCTTCTAAAATAAGAGAATATAACAAATGCTAATTTTTGCTAAATTCCTTTTTATTTCTCATAACAGCTACTGTCAATATTTAGGTCAGGGGAAGTTAGCCCATTTTACAGATGGCACAATAAACATAGAGAAGCTAAGTGATCGCTAAGGTCACAAAGTGATTTAGGATCAACATAAGAATCAGGGCCCAAGTGGCCTCAGACCCATTCTAACACCTCTTTTGCTTTGTGATACGGCCTCCACAGATGACTGCTTTTCTATTTCTTACTCATGGTTTACTTTCAGCCCAGATCCTTGCATAGCATAACACACTCACATCCACAGGCACATGTTCTTCAACCTTGTCTCGGGATGTGCCCACTTAGGGCCAAACACCTGGGAAGAGCAGACTTCAGGGCAGGGGATGGGAGATGTAGATGAATCAGAGTATTTCATTTCCCATAATCCCAGCACTTTGGGAGGCTGAGGCAGGTGGCTCACTTGAAACCAGGAGTTTGAGACCAGCCTGGCCAACCTGCTGAATCCCCATCTCTACTATAAATACAAAAATTAGCCAGGTGTAGTGGCACACACCTGTAATCCCAGCTGCTCAGGAGGCTGAGGCAGGAGAATTGCTTGAATCCTGGAGGCTACAGTGAGCCAAGGCTGCACCGCTACATTCTAGCCTGGGTGACAGAGTAAGACTCAGTCTCAAAAAAAGAAAAATAAGTATTTCATTTCCACCTCAAGGGCCCAAAAGAGTGCCAGGCAGTTGGTAGGAACTTATTAAATAGTTGCTGGCCTTTCTGCACGGGCTGTTCTAAGCACTGTACCTAGCGCAGCTGCCTTCTGACTTCCTGGGGAAGCCCAACCTTTGCTGCCCCTCCCCAAACAGGAACATCACCTCCTCTCCTCAGAACCCAACAAGTCAAACTTCCGAAGGCAGTGATTCAGAACGGTTTGGGGTTATTTAACTTCTGAGAATCTGATGAAAGCTACAGACCTTCCCCATAAAAATGCATGCAGGCTTATATCCACATATCCCTGTTCATAATTCAAAGAAGTTTACAGACCTTCCGAAGCTGACCATGGATCCCAGGCTTCCCAATCTCAGAGGACGGCTTGCCCAGGCAGTGTGAAAGCCAAGCCCCCTCCTCAGAGCTCTATCCAGAGTTGCTTCTTTCCTTGCCCTTTCAACTTACACCTTTCTGTTTCATTGAGCCCTAATTAGCTCCTCTCTGAGAGGTGAGTCAGGGCAATTATCCCCACTTCCCCCCAACTCCCAGTGACTGGGAGGAGAGGGGAAGTGACTTTCACAGAGTCATACAATGAGTCAGTGTGCAAGCCAAGACTAGATAGAATGTGGCATGTGGGGCTCCCAGGGCTATATTTAGGCCACAGGGAAGAGCTGCTTCTCACAGCGGGGTCTGGACATAGGCAGGGTATAAACATAGTCACATGTTTGCCCCAGCTCCAGGGTTAGTAGAAAGAACACAGAATCTGGAGCTTCATCACCCCAAGCACCCTCTTCTTGCATCTCCAAAATGCTCTCTGGAGCAACTCCATCTTTATACTGCACAAAAAGAAACTAAGGTAACGGGAAGGAATGAAAAATTCTGAATTTCTGGCGTTAGCCTAACATTTGTCCTTAGGACCACTGTAAACACAGGCAAAACTTCAGCCTGTCTACACGTCAGGTGTGGCCCCTGGGATATCCTCCTACACCCCAGGACCTTGCTCTAGAGGAAAGGGTCTTTGGCATAGTCAATGATATAAATTGGTGATCAGACTTCTTCTCTTATAAGGCACACACACACACGGTCTTTAAGATATAACTGTGACACAACTGGAGACCCTTACTCAATCAAGACCAGATAGAAAGAAGCAAAAAGAACCTAAACATAGGAGAGCTACTTTCTAGATGAGCAAGGAAAAATTTATCAAGTCATACTGATTGGTAACCACAACTCCTACCCACCCTCACTGACCATCTCAACCGCACACCTAAAAGGGCCCCAGGAATATTTCTGGAGTAACCCAATCCCTGCAGTGCTGTTCAGTAAACATTCTGTGCTGATGGAAAATATTCCATATCTGGGTTTTCCAATATGGTAGCCACTAGCACATGTGGCTCTTGAGCACTTGAAATGTGATTAGTGTAACTGGAGAATGGAATTTTTCCATCTTATTTATTTTGATTGATTTAAATTCCAATTTAGATTGCTTCCTGTGGCTGGTGGCTACTGTATTGGACAGCACAGCTTTAGAGGCTCTGAGGGGACATAAACTTCAGTAATTAATTAATTCTTTTATGTGCCTGCTTAACCTTTCCAAATTGACTCAGAAAAAAATCCCAGGTTTGTTAGAAATCCCCAAAGGCTCTTTAAGGGTGGGAAGCAGCCAGAGTCTGAGTGGAAGACTCCGGTCAGGAAAAAAGGGAAGAGGTCTCTTTCATCCATATGCTAAGAAGCCTTTCCTAAGAAAAAGGATATTATGCCACCTCACATCCTGACTCATGCTCCAGGAAAGGACCCAAGACAGGGGTCCTGTGCTTTAAGGTTGCCCACTGCAGGAAGCAGGGAAGTAAATGCTCTCTCTAAATAGGAAGAGTCCAGCCAGAGAGTGCTGAGCAACCACACATACATCAGTCTAGGAGAAATTCACTAGAAAGACCTACCTATCTTCTACTGCCAATGAGACTGTACTTAAATACAGAACTCTGAATAGAGAAAAGGACAGGTCAATACTCCCTGGTGGATATTACCTCACACCAGTGGGAGCTAAACTGGTACCATCTTTCCTTTCAGGAAGCTAACTTGGTGATACTTATCAAAAGCCTTATTTAATGCACACTTCCTTCGTTATAACAACTTCATTTCTGCAGGTTGATTTCAAGAAATTCATTCAAGGTACATATCTATTAGAATGGCCGAAGTCCAGAACATGAGAACGCCAAATGCTGGTGAGGATGTGGAGCAGCAGGAACTCTTGTTCATTGCTGGTGGGAATGCAAAAGGGCACAGCCACTCTGGGAGATAGTTTGACAGTTTCTTACAAAACTAAACATACTCTTACTATACAATCCAGCAATTGAGCTCTCCGATATTTACCCAAAGGAGTTGAAGACTTACGTCCATACAAAAACATGCACACGGATGTTTATAGCATCTTTAATGATTGCCAAAACCTGAAAGCAACCGAGTTGTCCTGCATTAGAGGAATGAATAAACAGTGGTACACCCAGTAAATGAAATATTCAGTGCTAAAAAGAAAAAAGCTATCAAGCCATGAAAAGACATGGAAGAAACTTAAATCCATATTGCTAAGTGAAAGAAGTCAATCTGAGAAGTTTACATATTAAACGATTCCAACTGTATCACATTCTGGAAAAGGCAAAAACATGCAGAGAGTAACAGGATCAGTAGTTGCCAGAGGTTGGGACAAGGGAAGGATGAATAGGTGGAGCACAGATTTTCAGGGCAGTGAAAATACTCTATATGATACTATAATGAATAGATGTCCTTATACAGGTGTCCAAACTCATAGAAGGTACATCACCAAGAATGAACCCTAATGTAAGGTATAGACTTTGGGTGATAATGCTGGTCAGTGCAGGTTTATCAGTTGTAATGTATGTACCACTGTGGTGGGGGATGTCGTAAGTAGGAGGCTGAGCATATGTGAGGGCAGAGGCCATATGGGAAATCTCTGTACCTTCCTTTCAATTTGGCTCTGAGCCTAAAATTGCTCTAAAAAAGTCTTAAATATAATAAAATTGGACCCTATTTCACACCATAAGGAAGAAAGACATTAATTGAATTTGTATGAAGATTAAGGTACAAGGATGTTCACTATAGACCTTTTATTGGAGCAACAAACACTGTAAGCAGCCTAGATGTACCATAAAAGCAGACTGTTAAATTATGGAAACTTTGTAAAATAGAATATTCCTTGCCTCCCACTTCTAAGTCATCAGAGTAAGTTCTCCATTACCTCCAAAATAGACTCTGATTCTGTTCATTACTCTCCATCTCAATGGCCACCATTTGAGAACAATGCTCCACCCTCCTTCATCTGGATGTTAAAACACCCTCCTAACTGGTCATTCTGCTCCAGCTTCTACTCCATTGATACATTCTTCACATAGCAGTCAGAGCTGCCTACTTGCTGACTGGCTAGCTAGCTAACCATTTGTTTAAAGTATTAAAAGCACTCGTAAACCTACCACCAAAAGTAAAAGCTAGGATCTTGACAATCACCTGCATCTAACCATTTGGCCTCTACCCATGCCATGTCCTAACTCCTCCCATGCCAGGCGGCCATCAACCTGAATCCTCACTACCTTGCTTTCCTTTTTATACAGTGTTATTGCATCTGTAAGAATTCCTAAATATACATATTTTTTAAGTTTTTAATTTAATAAAATGAATATCATGTGTCATGTAATAATTTTGCACTTAGTGGTATTTGTTAAAATTCATGCATACTGTTGCATGTCACCACAGTTCATTCATTCAAACAGCTGTGTAATATTCCACTGTGGACTAAGTTTATTCAGCCTCTTGTTGGTGGGCATCAAAGGTCTTTTCCTAGGTTTTTATTATTGTGAATGATGCTGTCATGAACATTGTGGTCCATGTCTCTTATTGTGTATGTGAAAGAATTTTTGTTGGATATATATCTAGGAGTGGAATTCTGCATTTTAGGGTATGTAAATGTCAAACTTTGTTTGCCAAACTGTTCACCAATTTACATTCCCACTAGCAATATTTCATTTTATTTTGAGACGGAGTCTCCCTCTTGTTACCCAGGCTGGAGTGCAGTGGCGTGATCTCAGCTCACTATAACAACCTCCACCTCCTGGGCTCACGTGATTGTCCTACTTCAGCCTCCCAAGTAGCTGGGATTATAGGGGCAAACTACTATGTCAAACTAATTTTTGTATTTTTATAGAGATTAGGTTTCTCCATGTTGCCCAGGCTGGTCTCAAACTCCTGGGCTTAAATGATCCAACCGACTTGGTCTACCAAAGTGCTGGGATTACAAGCATAAGCCACTGTGCTCAGCACCCACTAGCAATTTTGAAGAAATCCTATGGATCTTCCTTCTTTCCAACACAGGTATTATCAAACTTTTAAAGTTTGCCAATCAAATGGGTGCTAAAAGTTATCTAATTATATTCTTATTTCACATCTCCCTGATCACTAATGATGTTAAACATCTCTTCATAGTTTTATTTAAGTGTTTCTTTTTCTGTGAAATGCTTATTGGCCGGTTTTTTAAAAATTGGGTTGTTCGCACTTTTCTTATTAATTTGTAGAGTTACTTTTTGTGTATTCCTAACACTAGTCTTTCGCAGGTCGTGTGTATTGCAAAGACCTTTATCCAGTCTGTAAATTATCTTTTCGCTTTCTTTAAGGTGTCTTTTGGTATATAATAATTCTCAATATTAATATGGTCAAATGTATTCATTTTTCCCTTGTAGTCAATATTTTTGTGTCTTGTTTAAAAATACTTCCCTACTCAATTTATGAAAGATAATCACCTATATTTCCTACTAAGAATTTTTAAGTTATGGAGTATTTTTTACATTTCAATTTATTATTATTAATATAATTATTATTTGAGACAGAGTTTCACTCTGTCCCCCAGGCTGGAGGGCAGTGGCATGATCTCGGCTCACTACAACCTCCACCTGCTGGATTCAAGTGATTCTTCTGCCTCAGTCTTCTTGAGGAGCTGGGATTGCAGGTGTGTGCCACCAAGCCCACCTAATTTTTGTATTTTTAGTAGAGAAGAGGTTTCACCATTTTGGCCAGGCTGGTCTCAAACTCCTGACCTCCAGTGATCTGCCTACCTCAGCCTCCCAAAGTGCTGGGATTATAGGCATGAGCCACCAGGCTGACCCACATTTCCATTCTTAAACCATCTGGAGTTGACTTTTTGTATAGGATGTGAGCGGGGATCCAGTTTCACATTTTGCATTTGATTTTTTTCCCAGTTCCATGAACTATATTATTCTTTATTTCCCTACTGATTTGACATTCTACTTCTGTCATGTACAGAAGTTCCCTATCTATGTGAGCCTGTTTCTGAGCTTTCTAATACATTTTATTGGTCAATTTGTTTTTCCTTGTGCCAAAACCACATTGTCTCAATTACTGTAAGTTCATAGTAAGTCCTGATATTTGGTAAGGCAAATCTTCTCTTTCTACTTTTCTTTTTTCAGCATTTTAAGATCCCTATCAGGCAACATAAAAACCTGTAGGTCAAATAGGGGAGAACTGGAGAATTGCCATCTTTATTATATTAAATTCTCCTATTTATGAATGTGTTATTTCCCTTAATTTATTTAGTACTCCCTTAATATCTCTTAATGAAATTGCATATTTTTTAAAGGAAAAGACGTGCAATGTTTATTAGATTTATTTTTAATATTTTATTTTCTCTGGTAGTGTTTTAAATGTGTCTTCTCTTTAATTATGTTTTTTAGCTTGCCGTTGGTAAATAGAACATAAATTACTGTTATATATTCATCTTACACAAAGCTAACTGACTAAATTCTCCTATTACTGTGCTAATAATTTATCTATGTATTGTTTTGGGTTTTTTATGGAAATAATAACAAATAATGCCAAAATGACCATTTTATTTCCTCCCTTCTCATTCTTTTGTCTCTCATTTCTTTTTCTTGTCTTTTTGCACTGATGATATGGGGATGTTTGTTTCATTCCTGGTTTTAAACTGACTACTTCTAACATGTCTCTATTAGAAAGATGTTTGTTCTAGTATTTTTACAGTTGCTCTTATTTGGTTAGACGTTCCCATCATTCCATTTATCATGAATAATTGTTAATTTAAAAAACACGTTTTCATAGCTAAAATAACAAAAATGTAGAAAACAGGCTAAAAATAGAACTTAATTATTCTAAGCCAAACACCTTTGTACCACTGCCCATGAAAGGAGACAAATCAACCTTCCCAAAAGCCTTGCATGTGTCCCTTCCTAGCTCTAAGCCCCTCCTTCCTCCTACCCAAGAGTAAATGCTCTGTTGGCTTTGTGGTCATCACCTCCTTAGTGTTTTTTTCATAATTCTGTCAACCAACCATGAATCCCTAAACACCACGGTTTGGTTTTGCCCGATTTTTAGTATGTCTTTTGGCTCTCTTTCCATCTGTAGGTTGTTCCTCCATCTTTTTTTTCTTCTTGAAACCCTTTTGGTAAAGACACCAGATCATTTGTTGTATGGCATTTTCCTCTGTTGTGTGTTGATTTTTATACAAGGTTTTGAATATAATGCCATGATTATATTATTGCGTGGTGTGTGTGTGGTGGGGAGGGGAGGTTCTCTCTTTTAATTTGTTAATGAGGTAAATTACCTTTGTGGAGAACAATATTCCTAAAACAAAGCAGATCATGTCATTTCCCTCTAATGGCTTCTCATTGACATTAGCATAAAATCCAAAGTTTTGACCATGGGCTATGAGGCCCACAAGAGCCCCACAGAAAGTCTCATCTACATCTACCTCTCTGATTTAATATACAATTTCCCTCTTCCTCACTGCGTTTTAGCCAAAGTGGCTTTCTTATGATTTCTCAAACATGCCAAGTTCATTCTCAAGCTTTGGCTATTAGCTATTCTTTCTTCCTGGAATGCTTTTTCCTAATCTTTTTTCTTTTTCTTTTAAATTTTTCTTTCTTTTTCCTCAGAACATGCCACTTTAGTTTTTTGCTAATCTTTACATGGGAGCTCCCTAGTATCATTAAAGACTTAGCTCAAAATTTCCTTCCTCAAAAGACCTTTCTGGACCATCCAATCTAAAATGGTCAGCCTCACCTCATTGTTTTAATAATCCTTATCAGTATCTGGAATTATCCATTTATTTATTTGATTTTCATCTTGGCCCAGCCCATAGCTAAGCTTTATGCAAGTTTTATTCATTGCTTTATTCATAATCCCTAAATTGGCCTGGGACAGTATAGGTCCTCAATAAATATTTATTATATCAAAATTATATTACAGGAAGTTATCTATGGACAGGTAAAGATATTCAAACCATGTTAAGCTGATAAAAGGAGTATGCATCAGTGATGTGATTTTATCTTTGTTAAAAAAAAAAATACACCTGTGTGTGTGTCTGAATCTGTATAGTCAAATATCTGAAAGGACAGAAGCCAAAGGTTAAGAGCAGTCATCACTATGATTGGCATTTATGTTATTTTACTTGTCTGGCTTTTCTGTCTTTTTACTTCTCTGACAGGCACATAGTGTGTTTACTATATAAAGAAGTAACCTTATTATAATGAAAGAACAATTTATTTCATTTAAAAAAATGTAGGATTTATTTGAAAGAACACAGATTCCCCAAATAGCTCAGGAACTCATTTACATCAGCATATGTAATTATCAACAACACATAGTAAGTATATGCCTATTTCTATCCTGGGTGTCACAAGAATGATACCTGCATTTATTTAGTCACTTTATTCTGCCTTCTTCCAAAACAAGAAATTGTTGTGGCTCATAAGAAGGTTGTTCTCATTTCATCTATTTAGGGACATGAGACACATAAATACAAGGGCAAACTCTTATTTGAGAATTGCAAACTCTCCATATTTGGCAGCTGTGTCTTATCCAGCTTTGTATTGCTCTAGAACCTACCAATGGCTTACCTGGAACACTGGTGCTTACTGAAAGCTAGTGGAATTAAACAGTTCAGCATATGTAATATCACAACATGGTTCTGGATAAAATGCCAACTAAATTGAAATGGGGAGTTGTTATTTAATGGGTATAGACTTTCAGTTTTGCAAGATAAAGTTCTGAAGATCTGTTGCACAACAATATAAACACACAACACTACTGAATTGCATACTTAGAAACAGTTAAGATGGTGAATTTTGTGTTATGCGCTCTTTACTATCACTTTTTAAAATGCCAAATAAAGTGGTATAGACTGGTACAGATGATAGTGCTAAAAGAGTTGAGCTCCTACATCTGGCATTTCTGTAGGTGATGGGGAGGAAGGCAGCAAATCACACTGCCACGTGTGTGCCTATGCAACAATTTTGCATGTTCTTCAAATGTACCCCAAAACCTAAAATGCAATAAAATAAATGGGGGGGAAAAAAAAGAAGTACATTCTGTGTCATACAACCAAAAATATGTCTACTTTTATACTTTATAATTTTCACCTAATGTGTTAAGTAACTAAATACTGTTTGTTTGCTTTTATATTACTGTTAGAATCTAAGAAAAATCATATTTTTTAAAAATAAAATTTGACCAGATTTAAAAAAAAAAAAAAAAGAGTTGAGCTCAGGAGAAATCACTGTGCATTTAGAGGTCTGGGTAGACTTCACGAGGAAGGACTGAGCTGGCCTTGAAAGAAGAGAAGTGGGTTTCACAAAAGGAAGGAGGGTGATTCAATCAAAGAGGGGTATGCAGAAGCTGGCGTGCAAAAGTATTTGGGGTCAATGAAAGGATGGATTGGCTCTGATGAACTACAGGGGCTTTAAGCTGAGGAGATGGAAGGAGGTTGTGAAGGGGGGTTGGGTCAGAATGTGAAAGGCCTTGGAGGTCAAACTGAAGCATCTGAACTTCAGCTTAGAGGCAATGAGGAGAGATAAAAGGTTTTAGCTTTGGGAAATGTGTGATAAAAGGGGTACTTTTCAAAAACACTAATTAGCATTCAAATTGTAATATAGTACACATTAACCTCAAACCTGCTGAAAGGGAAGGAAAAGGATGCACCCAAACCTTCTAAAGTGACATTCAGATGACAGCTATTGCTGAGACAGACAGAGTCTAGACCAAATAGGTCATCTGAATAAGCTTTTCAGGGAACAGAGACCCTGCCCCCCACCACTAATGCAAAAAGATGAATTCTGTCACTCTTGTCTCATAACCTTTTCCCAGAGAGGCTCAGAATGGCAAAAGCACCTTTTTCTTCCTGGCACTCTAATTAGGTAGACAGTGGGCAGCAGTGATTTCCTGACTAAAATGCAAAGTATGAAGAAAGTGGATTTAAAAAAAAAAAAATAGAGCTGCCACAGATGCAGACAGGCATTTCAGCCCCAGATGCTGCATGCCTGGGAAATATGCAGGTTCCCACGACTAGAAGGAAGAAGTACCTAGAGGCTTCCTCCCAGGCATTGCTCTTCAGACCAGGAGACGGCAGGCTCCCCAGTACCTTCTGTCTCAAGCAAGCCAACTTGTCTTCAGAAACTGAGGACCAGAGTGAGCTGTGGGCAATATTTCCCACAAAATAAGGGACATGTGACTCCACTGGACCTGTCCACCTACAGGTATTATGGAGCATTCCAAATCTCTTATTGAAAAAAAGGAGGATTGGGCACGGTGGCTCACACCTCTAAGTCCAACATTTTGGGAGGTCGAGGGAGGATCTATGGAGACCAGGAGGAGTTCAAGGCCAACCTGGGCAACACAGCAAGACCCTATTTCTACAGAATTAAAAATGAGGCATCATGGTGGCCTGTGCTTGTATTCTTAGCTACTCCGGAGGCTGAAATAGGAGAATGGCTCGAGACAAGGAATTTGACACTACAGCGAGCTATGATCACACAATTGCACTCCAGCCAGAGCAAGACCCTGTCTCTAAAAAAAAAAAAGAAAAAAGAAAGAAAAGAAGAGAAAACATCAGAAAGTTATCTATTTATTTATTTAATCCTCAAATAAGTATGCAGAGAAGGATATTTTACTTACAAGAACGTGCACGTAGCAAAAATTAGAAAATTAGTAAGCAAAAAGAAGATTTTAAGAAGACATGTTTTAGTTTGTTACTACGTTAACAAATATAAATGGACTTATACTGTACATACTATTTTGGAACCTGATTTTTTTCAATGAACAACCTATTGTGAATATTCTTTGATGCTGATAAACTTTTCCATAAATGATGTATGACAACTACAAAATATTCTACAATATGGGGAATATGGGAGGCTATAGTCTAGTTAACCAATGCCTCATCACTGGATACTTAGGCTGTTCTCAGTCTTTGGTTATTACAAAAAATACTATAATGAACATCTAGGAACAAAATTACCTTGTCCCAGGATCCTTACATTGTTGTCATTGTTGAATGTGCAATAAAGTCTCACCACAAAGAGAGAGAGTCATAAACCTGTTGTAAAGAAAGCACGTCCCTTCAGGGACCTGACTGAAATCTCATTTCTCCCAAGAAGGCTTCTCTTGACAAGATCAATCCAAAGTGCTTTCTCTCTCTCTCAAGTACTCTGATGCCCTGCTTAGCAGGCCTGCCTTTCCTTTGGCACTCAAAACCTGTCTAGTGTGTTCTTTGCCATATGTGCCCCTCGTCTCTCGAAGTATACCATAAGAGCCTTGAAGGCAGAGATCACATCAATTACCTCTTTTAGTCCCAAAATGATGGCACATGTAATTAGCTCTCAAGTATTTGTTACCTTATTTCATTTAAAAGCTTGAGGGGGTGGCCAGGTGTGGTGGCTCATGCCTATAATCCCAGCACTCTGGGAAGCTGAGGGGAAGCAGATTACTTGAGTCCAGGGGTTCAAGACCAGCCTGGGCAACATAGTGAAACCCTGTCTCTACTAAAAATATAAAAAATTAGCGGGGCATGATGGCACAAGCCTGTAGTCCCAGCTACTCAGGAAGCTGAAGTGGGAGGATCACCTGAGCCTGGGAGGTCGAGGCTGCAGTGAGCCAAGATCGCACCTCTGCACACCAGCCTGGGCAACCAGAATGAGACCCTGTGTCATACACAAAATAAATAAAAATAAATAATAGAAATAAAAGAAAAGCTTGAAGGGAACATGGAGGAGAAATCCTCCAATTTTAATTAGGACTTATGGGTAGTCATTGGGAATGAGGAACTAGAAAATAAACCCACCCTTCCTTTACCCATCCAGAGGCACTGCTAAAGCTCAGCACTCAGCCTTTGACCCAGCTCTTTGGCCCTAAACAATAGAAGTTCTGACTATAACTCAAAGAGCAGCAGGAATACCTGGAATGATCTTATGAAGACCATCTGATACATGGTCTGCCAGGGCTGGCTCTAAGGGGTTAAGTAGTAAGCTGCCTCTATCTCCAAACAGTACTTTACATGCTCTTTAGTGCAAGAGGGAAGAACAATGGTCAACAATACAGGTCTGCCCCCAAAGGTTAAGGGAAGACACCACTGTCTAATCCTAGACCAAGGATAGACAGGGCAGAGCTGACTCTGCTGTATGGGGCATCATCTGCCAAACAGCAGAAATAGAAACAAGCCCCCAGAGCCAAGGGCTCAGGAGTCATTGAGGACACCCTCACTTAGCCCTCGACTGGCCCTAGAATGAAGCAGATTCCTGGGAACAGCCAGCATACGAATCCTGCTTATCAAGAACTTCCAAGCCTGCTGCCTACAGGCTAAGGTCTATTACAGATGGATAGGGTCCCTCTCCATGGAGCCTGGAATTGAGGGAGGGCCATGGGCCAGGGTCCAGCAGGTGAGGAGCCAGTTGCCCTGAGGACTGCCCCTCCAGGTAAATTAGGAAGCTTTTGTTAAATACTTGCTCTGCTTAGACCTGGGCTAAGAGCAGTGGGGGATGGGGGGCCTGAGTCCTCTCTTCACAGAGTTATAATCTGGCTAGAAGTCCAAAGTGAGAGATAGAACAGGAACAAAAATATTCTGTTTCTATGTTGGTGGGAAGGGGTGGGGGTGGAAGTGGGGAGTCAAAAGTCAAAGACTCTAGACTGGAAGTCAAAAGGCCTTGGTTCTAGCTCTCTCTGTCACCAGTGAAAAATGACACCACCTTGGGTAAATCATTTAACTTCTTTGGGCCTTTAGTTTCTACCCTGGAAAGAAGCAAGACCAGCCCCAATACTGCCCACAGAACATTGTTCTGAAGAAAACCCCAGAGGGCTGCAAAAATGCCTCTACTATGGTCAACATTTGTATATCCAGACCAACCAAAAGCCAAGAAAGCCGGGAGGGCCGGCCATGTGACCATCTCAGGCATACTCTGGAAGCCTGTGTTCCCATCTACTGGCAGATCAACCCCAGACCAAAGCCACATAGGATCTGCTCCACTTCCAAACTGGGACCTAATCTAGCCATGGGGCTGCAGCTGAAGATAGCCGGCCTCACCCCTTCTGCTCTTCTCATTCCCTTGAATTCTCCAAGTTTGGTCTCTATTGGTGACGTGAATAGAAGTACAGAGCTCAGAGTCACCCAAAGTAGAGAATCTCAATGCTCAAGAGGCCCAATGCTTGCTCCTGACAAGTCTGAAAGAATTATGAGCTTAGTGTTATGAGTCAGAATGTTCCAGTTGGCTGAAAACAAACACACACACACACACACACACACACACACACACACACACACACTCTCTATCATCCAAGGCAAAGAACTATACTTTGTTAAACACTTGCTCTGGCTAGACCTGGGAAGACTAGAGAATTATAGGAATAGGGGAAGATAGGAAGAGGAGTTAAGACAAGGGAATGAATTTGCTCAAATAAATGAAACCAAGAAGGCTTCTAAATTGCCTAGATTACAGCAGAAGCCTCTGATCCCTGCATCACAGGCCCTTGGCCCACCTCCTCTTTCAGCACAGCTGTCCTATGCGAGTTCAGATCCACTTCCTGCTTGAAGGTCACACCTCAAACACACAACCTTCTAGGACCTTCACTGGCTAAGGTCAAGGCTCAGCCAGTGGGGGACAGAAGCTAGCTGAAGTCCCTCATCCTCTAAGCAGACAACTCCATGAGGCATTCTGTGTAGTTCTCATGAAGCTCTGGTGGAATTGAGTCCCCACTGCATGCAGTAGGAACCTTAATAATACACCCTAACAGCAGCTTATCCTCTATCCCTGCCTCATTCCCCTCATGCTGTTCCCTCATTTCTGCTTCCTGAAATTACCTCTCAAACTATCTGTATTCAATTCTTGCATCAGATTCTGCTTTCTGGTGAATCCAACCTAAAATATCAGTAGAGAATCTGGTGCTTACAAACTGGTTGGAGGTTCTATGGTGACATAGCATCTTTTTTCAAGGGATGCCAAGTTGCTCTGAAAAGTTTTCTCCTCAATGCACCAGGCTCCTCATTAATCCACCAGGTACAGTTACTCAACTCAATGGCAAACCTGGCCTGCATTGCCCTATCTAGCAAGCCTCATGGAATGAAAGAAGGGACCAGATGTTCTCTATTTGTACTTGGTAGCACTTTGGAATCACTGCTCAAGAGGAACGATTACAATACAGCTTCAGTCTCATTTTCCCCACTGTGCTCTGTCCCATGCTGTCCTCCAAATCCATCAATCCCTCCTGGAAGAACAGTCTTTACAAGGAGCATCGTTTCACTTTTGAAAGAGAAGGAGAATCACAGGAGAGAAATTAACCAAGGAGAATCACAGGAGGGAAATTATCCAGACTACATGGGAAATATACTCTGGGTGAGAACACTTCAGTGCTGAGGGTGGGTGCCCCAATCTATAACCACCTAGAGGGAGCCTGTGGAAATATGTCATGCATGTGTGACACACACAAACACACATACCCGGGGGGGAAAAGCAGGAAGAAACATCAGATTATTAGCCAGAGCTCTTGTTAAGAGATGGGATTATGGGTTATTTTTATTCTTTTCTTTATACTGTCATTCATTTTCTGGAATGAATGTGTAATACTCTTAGGTTTTTAATTACAAAAAAATCAACATTTGTCTCTTCTATGCTATGATATCCACAGAGCCCTAAAAATGACCTATAAACGCCCACAGATCAAGTTAATGGGGTCATCTGGGACAATAGCACAATCTAGATCTTGTATCTGGAGGTTCTCGGACAAGGTATGTGGGAACACAAAATATCATTATTAGGCATCTTCTCCCTTATAACTTGGTCTTTCAGAGGCAGTGAAGCACAGAACTACAAGTCAATTGCCTACACACCTCTGTGTCTGGACTCTGGTATTTATCAGTACCACCCTTCCCTTCATTGAGCTTCTGCACTACCCTTCCAGTTTCCCCTGCCCAAGAGGCATGGAGGACCAGGCTTAGCACTCTGGGTACCCCAGGGACTTAGGCATCCTGCCGAACAGGGAGAGAACTGAAGGGCAGCAGTTGGTGAGCCAGGGAGCCCCTGAACCTAGCCAGTTGTTAAGTAGGCGTGAGAACCCATCAGCTGGAAACACTGAAGGCGGGCAGGCAGGCGGAATGATTCTGGGTGAAGGAACATTGTAAATGTTGCCACCCAAAATAGAGCGGAGCTGAACTTGGCTCCTAGGCATTGCAAGCCTCCTTCCTGCTCTCTGTCGGCTCCCTTCGGAGCCCTTGAAAAGGCACCACACCTCCTCCTGCTGCAGCCAGGATTGGGTTTGTCTGCACTATTACTCTGGAAGCCGGAGGCAGTGGGCAGAGGAGCGGCTCTCACCTGGAGCACCAGGAGTCAGACCTGGGGACAGATTCAGTCCCTCCTGGCCCAGTAGCCATACAGATTATATAAGCTAGGCACCGGGGTACTCAAAGAGGTCAAAGGCAGACTCTACCCTGATGATTAACATGGACTTACTCATCTTTACTAACATCACCTCCTCCCTCCAACCTCCCTGCTCCAGCTTCCCCCAACACCCAGCCCTACTCTTCTTTCTATGCTCTGCCAGTCACCCAAGGCGGAAACCTCAGCATCAGCTTTTTACCCCACTTGTCATTATGTACCTGGATGTACTGACTTTCCCTTCAAACTCTCTCTCCAATCCGTTTACTTCTTTTCTTTTTTACAGCTTCTGATGTACGTCAGGCCTTTATCATCTTTTCCCTGGATTCCTATAGGAACTTCCTAATGGCTCTCCTTACCTTCAATCCTTTCTAATCCATCCCCATCAACATCAGATGTGACAGTTTCAATCCCGTCTTCAAAAACTTCAGTGGCTCCTTACCACCTACAGAATGACATCAAATTGTAATATAGGACTCAAGGTCCTTCTCGATCTCTCTGTGACCTACTTCAGTAGCCTTGTCTTCTGCCTTTTCTCCACCCTCACCCCCTGTTCTACCTATATCAGACCTCTCAGAGTTCCCTGGATTTTCCAGACCCAGTTTAGAGGAGACCTGTAACACGAGCCTGCTGCTGGACTCCTCTTCCTCTGATCTCCCATCGGCATCCATATCATTTGTTTGGCGCTTGGCTAGAGCTTGTTTTCCTTTGTGTCCTCATCACTAGCCTAAAAAAGCTTGAAATAAGAAATTGTGTCTGACATATTTGTTTGTCCCTAGTACATACCACAGTGCCCCACACTTTAGAGTATTTAATACACACCTACAGCTTATGATGGTGATACCATTAGTTTTTTTTCACACATGGGCATCTCATTACCCTAACCAAATTATAAGCAATTTGGAAATACAGGTCATGTCTTCATTTATTTTTTATCCTTCAAAACATGTAACATAGTACCTTATACTCCTTAGGAAGCAATTGATAAGTTTATAGCCCAATTATAAAAGCAGATATAATTCATTCCACAAATAATTATTGACTGCCTCCGATTTGCCAAGCACTATTCTAAATACCAGAGATGTGGGCCGGGCTTGGTGGCTCATGTGTTATCCCAACACTTTGGCAGGCCAAGGTGGGAGGATTGCTTGAGGCCAAGAGTTCAAGACCAGCCTGGGCAACATAGCAAGAACCTATCTCTACCAAAAANCAGCAAGACTCCATCTCTAAATAAAAAAATAAATAAATAAAAATAAAATGTTAAGTAATACATTAAGTATTAAATTACAATATGGCCAGGCACAGTGACTCATGTCTGTAATCCCAGCACTTTGGGAGGCTGAAGTGGGCAGTTCACTTGAGGTCAGGAGTTTGAGACCAGCCTGGCCAGCATGGTGAAACCCCATCTCTACTAAAAATACAAAAATTAGCCAGTCATGGTGGCATGCATCTGTAATCCCAGCTACTCAGGAGGCTGAGGCACGAGAATAGCCTGAACCTGGTAGGCAGAGGTTGCAGTGAGCTAAGATCCCACCGCTGCACTTCAGCCTGGGTGACAGAGTGAGACTGTCTCAAAAAAAAAAAAAAAAAAAATTTAAACAAAAAAATAAATAAAAAAAATATATTTTTAAAATTAAAATTAAAATAATTAAGTAGGTCAGGCACGGTGATACATGCCTGTAATCCCAGCACTTTGGGAAGCCAAGGTGGGAGTGTTGCTTGAGCCCAGGAGTTTGAGACCGGCCTGGGCAAAACACAGAGATCCCCTCTCTACAAAAAATAAAAGTATTATCTGGGCATGGTGGCATGAGCCTGTGGTCCCAGCTACTCAGGAGGCTGAGGCAGGAGGATCACTTGAGCCTGGGAGGTCAAGGCTACGGTGAGCCCTGATCACACCACTGTACTCCAGCCTGGGTAGCAGATAAACACCCTGTCTCAAAAATAATAATAATAGTAATAAAATAAGTAAATAAATATTAAAGATGTGATGGGGAAAAAAGACAAAAATTTTTGTTCTCTTGGAGTCTACGATTCTAGTGGAAAGGGGTAAACATCATGTATAAGAAAAGTTGGTAAATGTCAGATAATGATAAGAGTTGAGGTGAAAAATAAAACAGAGTAGGGTTGGGAGGGTTATGGAGTTGCTATTTTACATAGGACAGCCTGGGAAATCCTCCTTGAGAAGGCAGAATTTGAAGGGGTGAAAGAAGTAAGGAAACGAGCCACCCAGATTTTTATTAAGCATATTCCAAGTAGAGTGAACAATAAATACCAAAAGCTGGAGATAGGAACATGTCTGGCAGGTTCAAAAAATAATAAGGGCCAAGTCGGAGAAAGCAGGAGAACTGAAGGGAGAAGGTAGGAGATGGCATCAGGCCACAGACCAAAACGTGCAAGTGAGCCTTCAGTCGTCAACTCTGAGTGAGAAAGAAAGCTATGTGAGGTTTAGAGCAGGAGAATCACATGAGCTGATTTTTTTTTTTTTTTTGTCGGTCAAATTGCTGTGTTCAGAATAGACTGAAGAGGGGCTAGGGTGGAAGCAGAGAGACCAATTTGGAGGCTATTAAAACAACTAGGCAAGAGATAATGGTGTCTTGAACCAAGTGGATAATTAGGGAGGTAAGGAGAACCAGTTGGGTTCTGGATGTGTTTTGAGGGTAGAATGCACAGGGTTTGTAAAAGGATTGGGTGTGGAGTGGAAGAAGGGGAGAATCCCAGGTGGCTCCAAGATTTTTGACCTGAATAACTGGTCTTAACATTTTTTGAACTGGGGAAGATTACAGGAGACATCCAGGCAATTTTCTTCCCCATCAACTGATAAATCCTCCTTTTCAGCTACAGTGCTTGGTAACACAAGAGGTACTACATGTGCGTCTTCATAAACTGACCAATATAAATCACTGATCAGAAAACCCATGCTCAAGGCAAGCTGCTGCTTCATCAGTGGGAGTCCTGACTAAAGAAATGCAGAGAAAACAAAATGTCATTACATAGCAATAGAAAGAGATGCAGAGTGTGGTAGTCAGAACAATGCCCCCTGTCCCAATATGTTCACATCCTAATTCCTGGAACCTGTGAGTATTTTACCCCACAGGACAAATAGGAAATTGCAGATGGATTAAATTAAGGACACTGGCTTATCTGAGTGGGCCCACTACAATCACAAGGTTCCTTGTATGATGAGGTGGGAGGGTTAGAGTCAGGCAGACAGAGGTGGGAAGACACTACACTGCTGGTTTTGAAGATGGAAAATGGAGCCAAGGAATGCAGGTGACCTCTAAAAGCTGGAAAAGGCAAGAAAACAAATTCTCCCATAGCGCCTCCAGAGGGAGCACAGTCTTGCTAACACCTTGATTTAGCCCACTAAGACTGATTTTGGATTTCTGACCTCCAGAATTGTAAGATAATGAATCTGGGTTGTTTTAAGCCATTACATTGTAGCAATTTGTCATGGTAATTTTTTTTTTCAGCACTGTGGTTAAAAAGGGGAGTTTGTCATTTGAGTAAAAAATTCCCTGGATCCCATCTGTAGTCGTCTCCTAATTCAAAAAACGGCAAGACCAGTTGCTCAAGTCAAAAATCTTGGAACCATTGTGGACTCCTCCGTTCTTCCCTTACTCCACATCCAATTCTTTCACACATCCTGTAAGCTCTGCCTTCAATATCTATCCAGAATCAGCTTCGCCTCACCTCCCCAATTAGCTACTTGCCCAAGCCACCATTATCTCTTGCCTAGTTGTTTTAATGGCCTTCAAATAAACTAAGTAATTTTTTATTTTTGATAATTATACTGTGGTTCTGTGACATGTTAATATTAGAGAAAGTTGGGTGAGGGGTGTACAGGAACCTTCTGTACTATTTTTGCAAACTTTCTGTGCCAATAGGAAACTAATACACACAGGTATGAGATAGATCACATTTTAGAAAGAGCTATTGCTCTTGAGCAAAGACTTGATCAAGGAATGATATGTCTTATTAAGATTATTCTCTAACTCTATCAATACAGTATTCTACAATTAATCAACGTAGAAGGTACTTGGGCAGTAGAAGACCACCATCAGGCAAACGCCACAAACAACTTTTACAGACAAGACCTACCAATAGATGCTAAAATTAGTGGCCAAAATTTGGATGAGAAAAAGGATTTGCACAGTCTCAAAGAATGTCCTCTAAGATATTTTTTTAACTATAAAAGGAAAGATAGTAACTTTAAGTGGAGAAATTCAGTGGATACCACCTAACCACATGTTCAAGGTTACTGTCACCACTAAGACACCCTGGGAAAGACACAGCATCATTTCTGTATTAATCTCACCAACACGGCATAAGTGCACTTCAATAATGAGAAAATATTACACAAACTCAAACTGAGGTACAGCACATTCTCCAAAATAACCAATCAACACTCTTCAAAAGTGTCAAGATCGTGGAAGGCAGGGAAAGACTGAAGAATGGTTACAAATTAGAAGAGACAAAGGAGGAATAATGACTAAATGCAATGTGGGATCCTAGGTAGGCTCATGCAACAGAAAGGACACAAATGGAAAACTGGTAAAATTCAAATAAGGCTTATAGTTTAGTTAATAGTATTCTACCAATGTTAATTCCTAGTTTTGATCATTGTACTATGGTTATGTAAGGTGATAATATTAGGGAAATTGGGTGAGGGTTGTACAGAAACTCTCTGTACTATTTTTTGCAACTTTTCTGTGAATCTAAAATTAATTCCAAAAAATGTTTAAAAAGAAAGATTATGTCTTTAAATCTACCATTGATTAAACACCACTCTGTAATTTCACATCTTTTCCTTGGTTTTACCTGTAAATTAGAATGAACCCAGCATCTTCTCAGGGGATGTAGAATTGGGTGGATTCCCCAACCTGCTCTGAAAAAATGACTATTAGGTTTTGAGCTCCCTGGGGCCAAAAGTGAGGATTTGAAAGGGAAAGCCCCAAAGCTTTAAGTATCTGTCTTTCCCGCCAGGCACAGTGGCTCATACCTATAATCCCAGCACTTTGGGAGGCCGAGGTGGGCAGATCATGAGGTCAAGAGATCGAGACCATCCTGGCCAACATGGTGAAACCCCATGTCTACTAAAAATACAAAAATTAGCTGGTCATGGAGGCGGGAGCCTGTAGTCCCAACTACCCAGGAGGCTGAGGCAGGAGAACTGCTTGAACCCGGGAGGCAGAGGTTGCAGTGAGCCGAGATGGCACCACCGCACTCCAGCTTGGCAACAGAGTGAGACTCCATCTCAAGAAAAAAAAAAAGTATCTGTCTTTCCATATATAAAAACTCCTCCTGTGAACATCAAAGGACCTGATAATAGGTCTGACGTTGCCATTAATGACACCTGTCAGTTCACCAGAGACCTCTATTCTTGATTCCACTGGCCAGAGAAAGGTGGTCAGAGACTGGAAGCTGATGCTCCCCTCCTCGCCCTAGCGGCGTGGCGAAGCCAACACTGATCATCCTCCCCAGCACGGTGAGCATAGACTGGTCATGCTTCTACTCATAGCTGGATTCCTACTCCAGAAAACTAGATGCCGAAGATGTCTGGGTCATAGGCTCTGAAAATCAGTGCTCCTGTCAGAAGAGCAGTTAGAAAAGGGCCATTAGCACATGTTGCTCCATTCCTGGGGCAAAAGCAAGGATTAACTCATGGCCTGACCTGCTGAGGGTCTTCCAGTCTTGGGTCTCATTTCTGTCAATAATACTAAAATGTGCTGTCTGTCACTCACTGTGGTCAATACATGTTCTGCCCAGCTGAAACATGAAAGCAGACCACCACTGTGCTTTGTAGGGCTCTTGTGCAATATTATAAACAAAATGGAGATTGTTCAGCTTTGGTAGAAGGCTGAGCTCTCAAAGAAAGCTTTTAAGTACAGATTGCCCCGATTTGGCTCTCTCCTACATTGCTGATGTCAAATGGCATAACTATTCTGGAGGTCAACTTGATAACATGTATCAAAAGCCTTAAAAACGTTCCTATCCTTTCACAGAAAAATTCTACTTCTAGGAATTAACCTAAGGAAATCAGAGATGCACACAAAGATTAACGTACAAAGTTGTCATTCAGTATTATCTCTAGTAGTAAGAAAATTGAAACTTTCTACAACTGAAAGTTGATTAAATAAATATGGGCATTCATCAGATTGTCTAATATACATCCATTAAAATCATATTTTCTAAGAACGGTTTGCCATATATTAAAATATGGTCCTGATTTGGTGTGTGTATATGGTAGGAGAGAAGAGAGACATGTCAGGAAAAGATGCAAGAAGAAAATATACCTTAATACTGATTATCTGTAGGTGGTTGAGATGCTGACAGATCCTTTAAATTTTTCTTCTTGATACTTCTCTGTTGCTTCTATATTTTCTCCAACAAACATGCTACTTTTCAGACAAGGAAAATCCATAGTCCTCATTATAGAGAGACTCATTAACCTGACCTAGGGTCTTCTGTAAGTCAGAGTGAAAACAAAAGTAAATCCCATGGTTCTCAAAGCCTAGCTCATCGCACAAGCTGCCTACATGTGTACCGTGGTAACTCTAGGACGGTGGTTCTTAACTGGGGTGATTTTGCCCTGCAGGAACAATTGTCGTGTTTAGAGACATTTTTGGTTGTGGTAACGGGGGAAGTGGATGCTACTGGCATCTAGTGGAATGGCCAAGGATGCTACTAAATATTCTACAATGCCCAAGATAGTTTTGTACCCCATAACAAATAATCATTTGGCTCAAAATGCTAGTAGTGCCACCGTTGAGTAACTCTGCTCTAGGAGAAGGGAACTGGACTTTGAAAAAGCCCAGGTGGCTCAAAGATACAGGAACCTCCAACCTGCTTCACATCCGGTGTGAGCTGAGTGCCTTCTGCTTCAAATAGGCAGTTAAAACACCCCAGGGTATAAAGCACTGAGGACTTTATTACTTATAATAAGCAACCTTCAGCTTCCAACTGGAGAAAAATAAACTGCTCATTTCACTCCAGAGCCACAACAGACACAAACAGAACACAGCTTAGGATCAAGAGCTCAGATAGAGGAGATGAGCCAGGAGCTGGAGATAGCAGGTGGGGAGTGTGTGCCGACAGGTAACACCAGCTGGACTCAGGAGCCGGAGGCCTGTCTGCACGTCCTCTCTCTGCATCTTCACCTCAAGGACCCTACAAGTCCTGGGTGATCATTTTAGACTTCACTTCCACGTATCTTTAGGATAGGAGAAAAAGGAAGAGCTCCCTGAGAAAGATTCTTTCCCCTTTTGGGAACTCTCCTTCATCAAAGGGGGCCACTTCCTTGGACTTATCCAGAGGGTTCAAGAGAAGACAGATATGCCAGCATTTCCTTTTCCCTGTGACCTTGGGCCCAACTTAGCAACTCAGGACTCAAGTTCTGGAAAGAACCTTGGCCCAAACATTGTCCTTTAACAGATCAGGAAACCAAGTCCCAGGGAAGCCAGGAATCAAGCCTGACTCACACAGCTATGGTGAAGCCAATATCTGAACCCAGATCTTCCATTCTCTCTATTCTTAACAGCATCTCAGTCACCAGGAAGTCTGATACTGTGAGACCCACAGCCGCCAGTCCTGTAGGAGGAAGCTGTCACTCGCTGGTGTCATTTCACATGAGAACAGATGTGGGGAGCACCACACAGGAATGTGTTCACATGGGCAGTCTGACATCCGTATGTCCTATTTTACTGCAGCCACTGAGGACAAGTTCAGAGTCTACGCAGAAGATGCATAGGGAAATCAAAGATCTATTCCACAGCAGGTGTGAAGCCCTAGTGTTGCTACTGCCACACCCTTTGAGTAGCCTAGTAAACCTTATTTCAGCTAAACAAAAGGGCTCTGGTTCCACTGGGGTTGTTGCCGACCGCTTTCACTGGATAGCTGACCATACAACTGCTTGCTGCATTTATTCAACAAATATTTATTGTGCACCAATTATGTGCCAGAAACTGAACTAGGCAATGATCATTTGGGTCTGATCTACTTTCTCTAAGGTCTAGTCCTATTATAGGCCCACATCTGGGATTGCTTAGACATCCCTTACTCCTTACCAAATCAAGTTTCCCTAAAGTGAGCTCATCTTTACCTGACTTAGCTTGGGAGATTCTAACTTTGGCTTGTGGCTAAAAGAGCAAAACTAAAACCAAATGAAATGTATAATACAATAATAAACACTACAATGAATTCCAGATGGGTCAGCATTAAATGCCAACTTAAAACCTAGAATGTAAGAGAATGCCTATTTATCCCTAGCATCGGGGAGAAATAACCTGACAATATGATCAGAGACTAAATCCGTGAGTTCAAAAAAATCAAAGCATGAAACAAGGAGGTCTAGTATTATGGTTAGAATATAGTCTCAGAAATCAGACAGGCCTGTCTTTGCTACTTGCTGTTTGGCCTTGAGCAAGTTACTTAGCCTCTCTGAGTCTCAGTTCCCCATATGAAAGATGGGATAATAGCAATAGAACCAACCTCCCAGGGTTGTTGCAGGGACTGAGATAGCAAAACAATTACACAGCAAAACAATGACATGGCACACTAGTGCATATTCAGTAACCATTATTTCTGGCACTTAGGAGCCATTTAGCACTCATCCTCCAATCTGATCCTATGCTTTCCCCAAAAGATCCTGGCAAAATGGCACCACAAATTTCCCTGAGCTGCATCATCAGTAAAGCAGAAGCTCAGCATACTGTGAAGATTCATTGCTTTTCTCAAAGCCCCACAGAAGAAATCAGCAGCATCTCAGATTGTGGCTGCCTCTGCTGCTGCTGCAGAACTGGAACACATAGAGTCTCTCACTGCCTTGTCTTCGATTGAAAGTGGCCTCAGAGTCAGTGTCCTAAGTCTAAGAACCAGACCTCTTCTAACTGAGAGCTAAGCAGACGGCCTTCCAAGAGTGGGCCCTTGTACTCTATGTTACCCATAATATTCTAAATGGGATCCTACATACAGGAGGCACTTTAAAAAATGCTTTGACAATTATGAATAAAGCTTCTATAAACATCCTTCTTCAGGTTTTTATGTGAACATAAGTCTTCAGCTCCCTTGGGAAAATACCAAAGAGTGAAATTGCTCGATCTTATGGTAAGAGTAAGTTCAATTTTCTAAGAAACTGCCAAACTCTCTTCCAAAGTGACTGTGCCATTTTGCATTCCCACCAATAACGAATGGGAGGATGTTCCACATCCTTGCCAGCTTTGGGTGTTGTCAGTGTTTATGCATACCTGCCAAAATTTGGAAGTAACCAAGATGTCCTTCAGCAGGTAAATAAATAAATAAACTGTGGTACATCCGGACAATGGAATATTATTCAGCACTAAAAAGAAATGAGCTATCAAGCCACGAAAAGACACAGAGGAGACTTAAATGCGTATTATTAAATGAAGGAAACCAATCAAAAAAGGTTACATATTATATAATTCCAACTATATGACATTCTAGAAAAGGCCAAGCTATGAAGACAATAAAAAGGTCAGTGTTTGCCAGGGGCTGAGGGGATAGAGGAACAAATGGGTGGAGCATAGAGGAGTTCTAGAGTAGTCAAAAAATTCTGTATGAGGCCAGGCACAGTGGCTCACGCCTGTAATCTCAATACTTTGGAAGGCCGAGGAGGGCGGATCATTTGAGGTCAGCAGTCCAAGACCATCCTGCCCAACATGGTGAAACCCCTTCTCTACTAAAAATACAAAAATTAGATGTGCATGGTGGCAGGTGCCTTTAATCCCAGCTACTTGGGAGGCTGACACACCAGCATTGCTTGAACCCAGGAGGTGGAGGTTGCAGTCAGCTGAGATTGCACCACTGTACTCCAGCCTGGGCAATAGAGCAAGACTCAGTCTCAAAAAAAAAAAAAAATCTGTATGACAGTATAATGAATACATGTCCTTATACACTTATCCAAACCCATAGAATGTACAACACTGAGAATGAACCCTGATGTATAGACTTTGAGTGATACTGGTGTGTCAATGTAGGCTTATCAATTGTAACAACAGTACTTGTAACTTATCAATTGTAGGATTATCAATTGTAACAACAATAATTGACAATTGGGAGGCTGCACATGTGGGGGAGGCAGGGGGTACATGGGATATCTCTATGTTTCCTCTCAATTTTGCTGTGAACCTGTAACTTCTCTTAGAAAAATAAAGTCTTTTTAAAAACCAGGACAGAAAATATGCTTTGAACTAAATACTTCTTTATTGTCAGTGAATAGAACTAGGAATGTGTACCTTAAGGTCACAGGCGAAGGTGCCAGGACTGAGTCTCCCTCCCATCCACAAGGTACAGTGTCTTCCTCATGCTATATTAGGTACCTTCAGTTATAGCCAGAACCTTCAGTGATCCAGGTGAAGAACCTGGAAAGTATCAGACACATCCATGCTCTCCCACAGGCTAAGACTTGTTAATAATTTTTAAAACATTCTTTGAGTCTGGCCCCCCTTCACAGCGTCTACTGCCATTGCCTTGGTGCAGGCCCTGGTCATCTCTCTACAGACAGTTTTTAGATCCTAGCTCTAGAGGGTCCTCCTGGCTCCTTCCCACTCCTATTTGTCCCACATACAGTATCACAGACCCAAAACGAAACAGGTCACTTTCTTATACAAGCCTTCAGGTGATCTTATCTTGGTATAAAGAGTAAAGGCCAAATTTCTCAGCATAGCCTACAAGATTTTTAGCAATCTGGCCACAGTCTATCTTATATCTTAGCAATAGCATCTTCTGCCCCCTTGGACACATAGTGCATTTGGTGCCCTCAGGTTACTTCCCATGTTATAACCTCTTCCTTAAAACTCTGTACCACCTTTCTCTAAGTGGTTCCTCCTCCCTGCCTGATAAACTCTGGATTCTGGGTTTCTGATAGAAACTATGGATCACATAGTTCCTGGATTTCTGACTAATAGAAACTATGAGAAAATAAGTGTTTGTTGTTTTAAGCCACTGCATTTTGGGGTAATTTGTTGCCCAACCACAAATAACTAATAAGATGACCCAACTCAAAAATCATTCATGTATTAAGCATTTCTTAATATTCTCTATTCCCCTAGTCTATCTCTCCCACTGCTGATGGGATGAATTCATACTCCTTAATATAGACCCCAAGGCCCTACATGATGATCCAATTCACCTCACCTTCCCAAACGCATCTTGTACCACTGTCCATGGTACCTGGACAATGCATCTCCTTTCAGTTACCTCATTGTGCCCCACTCTCATCTTTATCCCTTTGTACATACTGTTCCCCCTTTCTGAAGTACTTTTCCCTCTCTTTTTACCTCATTTGTTTTAACTTGTTCTTCAAAATCCCAACTCAAATCTCTTTTCTCCAGAAAGATTCTTCAACTCCCAAGGTGGGGTTTAGGTATCCTTCATTTGTGCTCCCCCTTACCTTGTACTTTTCTGATCACAGCACCTATGCCATCATGCCAAATGCTTCTCACTTGCTTATCTTCATGGCTAGATTGTAAGTTCTTTGTGGACAGGGCACACATCTGTCATTCACTATGTATACAAAGTAGTTCTGTCTTAACTTTCAGAAATCTCATTGTAATCATAAGTGGTCATTCCAATACCCTGGTTTCCTAGTTCCTTGAACTCTTCTTCTCTAGTCAACTTGCACTCAACCCAATTCTACCCACTGACTCTAATGCTCATTCATACTTGAGAGTCATCTTTAGCCATCACCTTGTTATTACCAGGAAATGCAACTCTTTCATGATATCAAATGCATGCATCCTACTCTCCACCCATCAACTCCTACCTTCCAGCTTACACACTTTACTGTTTGGACTCTGGCAATTCTTTTATCTTAACAGGATTTAAATTCATTAATACTACCATCTTTTTACCCACAGTGAATATGATGTTCTTCCTTCCCTTTTCTTTCTTTCTTCCATTCATTCATGATCAATTTTTATAATAATTCTATTTCTTCACTTGGCAAAACCACAATTCTAGTTAAATCCAACCCAGTACCTGCACCCACGCAATGGAATGTAGCTGGAGAAATGCACATAATCACCTAGACTGGTCTCACTTTAAATTCATATCCATGAGCCAAAGATGAGCCCTTAATGTGCCTGACAATCATACGATACCTCCCGAGTTTACTCTATTCACCCACCTACTCTCCTAGATGACTACTTCACACCCTCTTTCTCCTCAAACTTCAAACAAGTCCTCCCTCATACTCTCAGCTGTTGACCTTGTTTCCTACTTTACTGAGAAAATTGAAACAATCAGAAGAGAATTTTCACTGACTCCCACCACAACATACATGCATCTGTCAGCTTCCATACACATAACTTTGCCTTCCCTCCTGTTACTGTAGATGAACTACCCATGATCCCAGAGCCAGTCCCTCTACTTGTGTGCCAGATCTATCTCACTCTTCTCCTACTCTAAAAAAGCTTTTCGACAGTCTCCCCTCACCTTCCCACACCATTAATTGCCTCCTCTCAACTGGCTCATTCCCACCAGCGTATAACCATGCTGTTACTTCTATATTGAAAAATAATAACAGAGCTTCAGTTTGGAAAGACAAAAAAGGTCTGGAGATGAATGGTGGTGACGTTGCACAACAATGTGAATGCACTTAATCCCACTGAACTGCACTTAAAATGGTTAAAATGGTAAACTTTGTATTATGTGCACTTTACCACAGTAAAAAAATAATAAAATTAAAACCCCTCCAGACTGCATTTCCCCTAACAGCTGCCACCCTACTCCTTTGTTCCCCTTTGTAGAAAAATTGCAATAAAATCCTTCTCTTCTCTTCCATTCTCTGTTAAATCTACTTACATGAAGCTCTAACCCCCACCACCACACTGAAACTGTTCTTGTCAAGGTCCCCAGTGGCACCCACATTGCCAAATCCATCGATTAATGAGGTTAGCACTCATCTAACTTGGCCCCTCAGCAGCGCTGGAACCAGTGAACCTCTCCCCGCTGCTTGGTGAACATTCTTCACTCATCTTCCAGGTCACCACATTCTCCTGGTTTTCTTTCTACCTCACTAGTCACTTTTTCTCAATCATCTTTTCTGGTTTCTCCTCTTTCCCCTAACCTGTAATGTCTAGCATATAATAGATGCTTACAAAATATTTTATACATGAGTGAATAGAGGAATAAATGGTCTATTTATCACTAGACTGTGAGTGTTCTATGGGCAGAGATGTGACTTATTCATCTTTGTGTCCCCAGTACCCAAGACATTAATTGAGATTCCACAAATGTTGGTTAATTAAAAGAAAAAAACCTGAAAATAAATGAGGTAGGACCGGCTCTGTGTGGTGCCAGCATTCTAGGTTCATGTCTAAGTATCCTGTTTCCTCCATGGCCACTCCAAGCCTGCAGCTTTCCATTTCTGGATCTTTCAGGATACAATTCTCAATTACTAGAATGAAGTGGTCCAGTAAACACAATGGAAGAAGGGACCCCTCATTCAAGGAGGGCTTCCTTGCAGGCTTTAACCAAGGCTTCACCATCTGACTGCACAGGTAGGGTTTCCAGGTGGGCACATGGTGATCTCAAAAGTAACAGATGCAAAACAGGCTCCCAGATGCTTTAGCTGCTACATCAAGTCCCAAATTCTAGTAACCCACAAACTGGAAAATCAAGTTACTTCCACAAACACATCCCTTGTGTTTTTCCTTTCAAGGCTCCACATCTCAATAGGTATGGCTGGCATTGGCTCAGACGCCTTTGTAGCCCATCATTCATTCTACACTGGGGAGGAAGGGAGTAAAATGGCTCCTTGTGCTGAGATTATGGGATAGGCTGGCTCATACTTGCCACACCCTCAAGTCAGGGAGGAAGCAACAGGCTTTCCTGACTTCAGAGCCCTGCTTTCAACTGGAGAACATAGAGATTGTCACCTGTAGGAGAGGCAGAAAGGGTGGTGGTGCAGGA
This sequence comes from Cebus imitator, assembly GCF_001604975.1. Lineage (NCBI taxonomy): Eukaryota > Metazoa > Chordata > Mammalia > Primates > Cebidae > Cebus > Cebus imitator. Next base: position 1,044,114 of record NW_016107416.1, read on the forward strand.
GAGCTTGTGTGAACCTGGAAGTCAGGGAGAGGTGTTATAATTCTGCTATGATCTAATTCTGTAACCTTGGGGCAAATAATTTCACTCTCAGGGCCTTAGTTTTCTCATATTTGAAACTAAAATTTTAGACCAGATAATCTAACTATATGATTCTAATAAAACTGAACTATTATTGATCTCTCTAAATCAATAGTTTGGGAACACAGTGTTGTCTGCAATACACTTGCCCGAACATCCATCTTGACTCTCTCTTCCTCAGCTCAGCTGTCATTCATTCATAAAATTAAACATATCCTAGTGTCAACTATGTGCCAGGCATTGTGCTAGGGCTGGTATACAGCAGTGAATATGACAGAACAGTCTCTGCCCTCAGGAGCTTACAGGGAGACATCAAATGATTTTTTAGTTACTACCATGAACAAGAGTTAGAAAGATGTGGAGTGACAGTGGCACCGTGTGAACAGATGTAGCACATCGATGGCCTCGTGTGGGATTCTAGAAAAACCTCCTTAAGGAAGTAACATCTGAGCTGAGCTCAGAAGGACATACAGCAGTGAACTAGGTGAGGAGGAGGAAGAGCATCTCAGAGAGAGGGAAGAGCACATACAGATGCCCTGCAGCGCAGTCCTCTCGTGGCAAGGCTAGTGTGGCCAAGGGCAGAGTGCAGAGATGTTGCTCGTAAGTCGGCACAGGTGAAATCACACAGGGCCTTGGAGGCCACGTGAGGGTTTGGTCATAATATATGATAAAGAGATTGGAGCAGAGTAGGAGTGGCAGACGGAAATGTGATCGGTGTTGGGTTTTTAAAAGCTCACTATGTGGAGAATGAACTCCAAGAAGCACAAGTCCATATGAAAAGACCAGCTATGAGGCAACTGCAGTACAACAGGGGAAAGATGACCAGTATTTGACATGGGTGATGTCAGTAAAAAGCAGATAGACTCCAGAAAGATTTAGGAGGTAAAAGTGATAAGATGTGGGGAGTGTGTAAGAAAGAAGGGAGTACAAAGTGCAGCCTAAGTGGTTAGATGAGGGAACACTGTTAGAGGGCCAAGTGTGGAAAGGGGGTGAGAGTTTCACTGGGGCATGTCTGGCTTGTGATATCTGTGAGACATCAGGTAGAGAAGATGAGGTAGAAGGTGAATATATGAATCTGAAGCTAAAAGTTCTCCAAAAACTCTGCAGTTTTTAAATAGAAAGGACTTTAAAAAAAGAGAATAGAAGGAACCCTCAGAGAGAAATGAAAGCGCTAAAAGACAGAGAAGGGAAGTACCCCTCAGAGAGAAAGGAGGACAACTGAGGAGGTGACATAATGGAAGCCAAGGGAGCGGCACATTACAAAAAGTCAGCATTAGCCAACGGTGTCAAAGTGCTGAGAGGTGAAAGAAGATGGGGAAGGAAACATGAACATGAGGGTCAGGAACTGGAAGTTCACTTAGAGCAGCTTTGATGGAGGTGGAGATGGGAGAGCAGAGAAATGGGTGTGAGAAGAGAAGAGGTCATGACATAGAGACAAGATGTACAGATGGTTCTTTCAAGAAGATTGGTTGTGAAAGAGAGGAGAAAGATAGGTGGTAATTTAAGATGGGAGAGACGTGAGCACGATGAAAAATCAGCAGAAAGGGCTCAGTAGAGATGAAGAGAGAGACTGTGCAGTAGAGAGAAGAAAAAGCCAGTGGTGTTAGGCTCCTGAGAAGATGAGAAGGGATGGACCACAGGACATGGTGGGAGGACTGGCCTCAGACTAGGGACATCTGTTGCATCAGAGGGGAGGAAGGGAGTACCAGTAAGTAAAAAGGTCAGTTCACATTCGTCCCTTCAAATATGCAAAGTCATAAAGTTAGCTCTGCCAATTTTCCTAAGAAAAACCTCAAAATCTACAGGCCCATGTGTTCTTGGTGGGCAATGTAGATCCCAGGAAGCAAACAACCTCTATAGGCCTTATCTTGACACCTGGTAGAAAACTCCACTCTGTTCTATGCAAAGCTCCTGAGTCAGAACAAGGTAAAATGGGAGCTGCTGCAAGCTGAGCCATCCACATGTCATGTGACAGGATCTCTGGGAGATGGCCCAGGAATAACCAGGTCAAATGTGGGGAATTGATTGAAAATTACAACGAAGTAGAAGAGAAGTCTCAAAGCGCCAGCCTGCAGACGAGGGATGGGTGTGTTAGCAGGGAAAAGCTGCCGCACCACTCCTTCATGTGGCAACGTTAGCAGAGGAGAAGGGAGGCACAGCCTCGGTGCCTGACAGAACAGGATCTGATTTTATGCACAGTCCATAGTGAAATGCCACCCATGTCATTGCCCAGCCACCTGACTGATAGCTCCCAAAGCCTGGAATCGAGTGCAGTTTCTCCAGTTTACTCTCTCATAGCTGTGGCACTTGACTCTAGGATGAGAATTCATCAGCATCTCTTAGCCCAACTGCGAAAACACCACTAATTCATAGAGATTTAAGAGGACAACAAGTGCATGCCAAGGTGACAAGGAAGCAGACTACCAAAACAGATGCTGCCAAATCATAGGTCAGCACTTGACTCCTGCAGATCCAAACCAACACCACCCTCCTCAGTCCGGGTCCTGCTCCTAAAGCGTGCTCTCTTTTCAAACCTTGAGGCACTCCTTTCTTGGACCACAGAGGAGGTACTCATTTTCAGTGCCAGTGTTTCTAACAAAAGCTCATCCTCAAGGGAAAATCGGCAGAAAAGCTGAATTCTGAATGCAGAAGAAACGTAGAGGGAACCTACATAGAATGCTGCCTCCTAGGTCCCTATTATCCAAAGTTCCCAAAGCACGGGGGAAGATAGAAGGAAAAGAAAAGGCAGGGAATCACGGGGAGGTAACAACTAACACTTAGCAGGCTGCCTATAATAAGGAAATGACATAAGACAAATAAACACAGCTCTGGGAAGACGTGCTGCCAGTGCTGTCCTAGCAGGCCCAAGGGCTCCAGGGAGTCACACTGGGCTAGAAACCCGGTTGTTTCTAGGGCATCAAGCAGCATTGACCTGAATCAGGAGCCACTGGAAGCAGGGGCCACAGAAGGGCCAATCAGAAGCTGAAAAACACAGCCAAGCTCCAACCAGGGGGCTTTGGTCACTCCATCACCCCAGAGTTGGGGACAGTCAAAGAAACCACAGAACCCTTCAAAGAACCAAGTCCAGTCATCTCTTGAGTCTCCACATTAGACAGGAGGGAAAAACCGGGTGATTAGCAAGAGCAAAATAATTCCCTTATCAGTCCTCTTTGTTTTCAGACTGGCTCTTCCTAGAAAGTACGAGTTCAGGCTGGTCCAAGTGCAGTGTTTACAGCTAATGGATCACAAGTTACAGAGTTCTTTGCCCCTTCTCCACTCCCACTGCTTCCCTTGACCAGCCTTAAAAGTAACTTTTTAAAGAAAGTGTAAGTTCAAATTAGTCCCATTATAAGGCATATGACTAGCCTGGAACCCTCCTAATTGCTTTGAGCCTCAGATTCCTAGATGTAAAATTGGGAAGGGAGGACCCCCCTCCCTAGGTTGGAAGACTCAAATAAGTAATGTATGTAGAAGTACATACTCAATAAATGTGAGTGCCTCTTTCTTACCCTTCTTTACCTGGGGCTTTATATCCTTTTTTTTTTCTTTAAGATAGTGTCTCGCTCTGTGGCCCAGGCTGGAGTGTGGTGGCATGATCTTGGCTTATTGCAACCTCTGCTTCCCAGGTTCAAGCAATTCTCAAGCCTCAGCCTCCCAAGTAGCTGGGATTATAGGTGCCTGCCTTCACACCTGGCTAATTTTTTGTATTTTTAGTAGAGACCGGGTTTCGCCATGTTAGCCAGGCTAGTCTCGAACTCCTGACCTCAAATTATCCAACTGCCTCAGCCTCCCAAAGTGCTGGGATTATAGGCATGAGCCACCATGTCCAGCTGGGATTTATATTCTCAAATTCTTCATCTGTATACCCTGAACGTACAGCAAGAGGACAGAGGGTTAGTGGCTCAGAAATCTCCTTGCTATTCAACTCAAAAGGTAGAAAGTCCACACCCAGAGAATCAATAAGACACTGAAACAAAAAGAATTGGTACTAAGTAAGCAGCTCTGGATTTGTAGTCAAATCTGAAGCACTTTCAAAAAGTAAAAAGAAACAAGTACAGAATTCATCCTATAGAGATCTTTCTCTTCTTTGGTTAATTCATCCTAAAGAGAAGCTTTGTGAATGGCTACTTTCTTGACCTATCACTCGGAGGGTTTATATTATGGATTTCCAGGACAGAGGTATGAGACCCAGCTCCACAACTTCTAACACCTCAAAGCCCAAAACAGTCAAATCCAGCATAATATAAATTGTTAACCAAAATGCATCTCACCTTCCACTTTGAAAAGAAAACAGGAATGATGCCCAAATGTCATTAGAGACTTTCTAATCAATAGAAAAGATATGTCCTAAGATCCGGGCATATATGTTCAAGCTAACTTTCTACTTCCAGACATCTGTGCAATGAGAAAGGATGACCAGGACCCACTGAACGACACTCAAAGACAGAGTCTTACACCTACTGAAGCAGCAAATGTCCCAGTGCATTTTAGCAAGATCTTCTCCAAGCAAAGGTTGAGGAAAAAATAGCTTTTCACATGGAAAAAAAGAAAGTTTGCATACGTGGCCGACCTGCCTCAGAAAAGAGTTAGTTTATGTGATCACATCCTCTATGCCATCATTTATAAAGCACAAATTGCAGAGATGTTCACATATGGGGGTGGAGGGTGCGTGAGTACCTCTCAGAGCCAATGAAGTAGGACACGCCTGCCAGAAGAAATACTCTATTCTATGTCTCAGACTCCTACTCTGTGGCCTTGTCCTTTAAGTCCTTGGCAGAAGGACTGTGAGTAGATTATGCAAAAGGCACTCTCAGAGCATTAATTTTTGAGTGAGCAAGCTGGTTCAGAGTTGTAATAATCACAGCATACTTTCATACAGCACTTGGCAATCTTAAAGCACTTCCACAGACATCATCTCCTCTGATCCTCACAATATCCCTGGTAGGTAAGAAAAGCAAATATCAGTAGCCCTATTTTACAGTTAAAACAGGCTCAAAAAGGTCAGTTGTCCCAAGGTCACGGAGCCAGCCAGTAAGTGACAAATGGGGTTTAAACTGACATCTCTGTTTCTGCTAGATCTGTGCTCTCTGTTTTATGAGACAAAGTCTAAGGTTAGAACTATTTCAGCATGTCTAGTGAAAAATTCCACAAGTAATGTCTGACCTCTGTATTTTGAAGTTCTGCTTCGACTCACCACTGTTTTGCTAGGAATGGTTCTTTAAGGCCCAAAGGTGGTATGGAATACCGGAATGGACCATACTTTGCCTAAGCCCTGGAAGTCACTGTCCATGACCTAAAAGAGAGCAATCTCAGCACGTTCATATCATACTACACAAGGACCTGAGGATTCCTTAAAATATCACCTCTGCAACAACAACATGAGCATGGCTTAGTATTTTATTAGTGGCTTCTTAAGTTCAGACAGAAGGGCCATGGGATTTCTGAATATACAAACAACAAAGACAATGAAAATTTGATTGACCTCTGTTGGCAGTGAGACCTCTGAAAAGCAAAGGCAGAGAGCCAGAAATGGTCTCCTGGTCTCAGAGGGGAACACATTGCATGCCACAAGCTAATAAGCCTTTCTGTAGGGAATATTTAGGTTCATCCTAAAGAATAGCTTACATATCTGCATGAATAAAAGAAGGCTCCATCCCCAGCCCTCAGCTCTTTCCTTCCTACAGTCATCCCTCCAGGAGTCCTGTGCTCTTACAGAATCAACCATCCCTTCCTTATTTGTTTGCCTGGATTTCTAATTCTACATCTCTAGTCCAATCCTCTCTCTTAGACTCCTGCTTTCTCTCAAGGCAGTCCCAGCCTTCTCTCTACTGATTCTCCAACTCATGCTTTATGCTGCAGTCTAACTAGAACCACCTGCCATCCCAGTTCAGGTTTGCAGAACTGGGTACTGAGCTAGGCACTGTACAGTGTGCTGGTCCCAAAACATGTTTTGAACTTTCTTTCTTGATGATTTTATTCAAGCTTTTTTTTTTAATTTTTATTTTATTTTTTCCATTTATTTTATTGCATTTTTGGTTTTGGGGTACATGTGAAGAACATGCAAGGTTGTTGCATAGGTTTATTCAAGCTTTTATGCCTACCAAGAATGACCTTCCCCTACTCCCCACTACCAAAATCCAACTTGACCCATCTTTCAGAGTCTAGCAATAATTCTGTCTCCTCCTGGAAGTCTTTTCTGATGTCCCTAAATACATATTTGTCCTCCTTCTCTCCTTCCTCACGTGCTACTATCTCTTACAGCACATGACTTAGTACCCTTATGATGTGACCATATGTCACTTCCCCATTAGATCTTTACAAGCTTTTTAATGGTATGTCCACTTTGCACTCATTTTTACATTTCATGCAAAGGACTCTGCACAAAGAAAGCATCCAATAAACATTTGATCCACTATTTACCATATTTCTGCTCAGTCTCCTATCAACAAGAGGAAGTCTCGCAGAGATGGCCTGGATTCAGAATCCTGGCTCTGCTATTATAGCTTTGTGATCTTGGGAAAATTATTAACCTCTTTATACTTGAGTTTTCCCCTTTGTAATAAAGATGATATTAACAGTATTTATTTTATGTGGTTATTATGGGAACTAAAATGAGTTAACATTTATAAAGTGTTTAGAACAGTGCCAAGTACATAGTAAGTGTCACATAAGTATTTGTTAAGTAAATAAAATAACTGCCAAATGCATCATTTTCCTTCTTAAAATTGCTTTTCCTCATACTTCTTCATTTTTGTTAATGGTGCTACTATTCTTCCCAGCTTTCCAAGATCAAAACCTTGGCCCTTTTTTCTCCTTTATGCCTGCTACTCAGCTCATCACCAAGTCTCACAGATTCATGAAAGATACTGCCTAGTTTATCTGCCTCTTCCCCTAGTTTCCACGGCTTCTAGGACTTTACAACTTCCTCCTTGATTTCTAGAACATGCATCTTGAACTCCTGACCTCGTGATCCACCTGCTTCAGCCTCCCAAAGTGCTGGGATTACAGGTGTGAGCCACGGTACCCAGCCCAGAACATGCATCTCTATCAATTCAGTATGAATTGTGTGTACAAAGTATTTGCAAACATTCCTGTCTTCCTATCGTATCTCTGCCCCAATATCTACAATGACACCCTTTCACCACCAGAACCAAGTCCAAATTCCTTTGTCTGTCTCTACAGGCCCTCTTTAATCTGGTCCTGCCCTCCTTTCCTAATCTTATCTCCCCTATATCTCTACCCCGACCATTCTAAATCTCCTTGTGGTCCTGTAAAGACATCTGCTTGTTTCTGCCTCTGTTCACATTGTCCTTCTGGCCCAGCAGCCTATCCCTTGTCTGCCTAAATCCCCCAAATCTATTCATTCATCAAGGCTAACCTCCAGTCCTGACTCTGTACTAGAAAATTACCAGCCCTAATTAATAGTCTCATTCTCTGAATCCTATAGTCTACTTCACCCTTTTGCAATTATTATTGTCTTTTGCTTTATGCCACTTGCTACTGATTCACATGAGTTTGATATCCCCAAATGGACTTTAAACCTCTCAAGATCAAGATACATGATTACCCGACCTCCTTAGCATCCTTCAAAGAAAAAAACCAATCAAGGAGCTTAAAAGACTATCCATTAACCAATATTTGATTTTGAACTTGCCTCTTATTTTCTTTTGGAGTCAGGAAGTGGATGAGAATGGGACTGCACACCCACCTAACTGATCCTATATGCTGTGATCACAGATGGTGTGGAAACCCTACCTGAGGGATTTGCTATAGCCAAAAAGCCTGTTCTTTCTGTTGACAAACGCCAACAATCTCTGTAATCTAGGCTGCCATATGGTTCGCCCAGCCCTGTAGCAAAATTGGTTTCTCAGGAATATCAAAGAGACCAAGCAGGCCAAGTCTCCTATCTATGGAGTGAAGAGAGGTCACCTTGAGCTGGCTCTACCAAAAGCAGGAAGGCACAAGACCTCCAAGGACAAGCCAAAGGTCAAACGGACATAAAACTGACATCCCCTGAGAGATCTGTCAACTGAATCTACCCCTTCTCTGGAATCCAGCAACAAGCTCCCTCCCCTAAGGCTCTTGAGACTACCCTAGAGGAACCCAGCTGGGCAAAGCAGAGGGAAGAGGTCACACTATCCTTACTGCATGGAGAGAGCTGCCCAAAGTCACAGTTTTATTTTTGTTTTCATAGTATCTGATCCTGAGGGCTAGTAAAAACAATTTTGTCACCGAGCCAGTTGTCCTAATTTGAGAGGGATGATCCTCATTTTTTGATCAACTATTCATCATTTCCCCATGCTCCCTCCTTTGTGGATTTCAAAGGCAGGAGGAGGTCAGGCTCCCGTCATCTTCCTAAATTGTCCCAACCCCTCCCATCCAATTATCACAATCACAGACTTATGGAAGCTGCTTGGGTTTGAGACTCAGAAGGAAATACAGGAGAAGTCCAGCTTCAAGAAAAAAATTCAACATTTGAGACATCTAGATTGTCTCTCAACCCAGGATTTTGCTAAAATTTTCACAGAAAAACTATAAATCCACGCAGGCTCTATATTTTGAGGCTATGCCACTTACCTAATAGGCTTAAAACACTCTCTTCATGAGTTCTGACAGCTGAAGAAGAAACCACAATTTGCTGAAAACAAAAACCCAGAATGTAGGTACAATCTGCTCAAGGCCATATAGAAAGCAGTGGACTGAGAGTTAACTCAGGGAGACTGATTTCCAGGAAGGACTTTCATTATTTCAAAACAAAACAAAACAACCCCCTTACAAGGCTGGGTTAGTCTCCTTTTCCTCAACTAAAGACACACAGCCCAACACTCCTCCGGGCCATCTAAAAGAAGTTGCTGTCACTTCTGCCTGCCGGATTCAGACTGAAATTCTACCATTCCTTTTCAACAGCCATCCTGTGCACATATCTGCCACTCCTCTGTAGCACAGCAGAAGTCTCTAAGTATCAAGAGGGCCCTGGATAAATCACTTATGATAAATAAACCTTCCCTTAACTTGGGTTGATTTTAAACCAGCTTTCCTGGCTATGTTCCTTGGGTATGCCACATGTAGGTACACTGAAAAGTCACACAGAAGAAATTGTTCCTTCATTCATTTTCCCCTTAATTACTGTTTATTGAGCTCCTATTATGTACCACATACCAGAAAGTTGGTTGGGATATAGAGGTGTAAAAAACAGCCATATTCTCTGATCCTGAAAAACCTTTTCAAGGTGCTTCCCATAGAAACTAATAAAACACAGATTCGAATTCACATATCAGAGATTTGGCTTTTTTCTAAAGTAACTGTCTCAATTTACTCCCTTTAGATTTCTACCATTATAGACATACCTAAGGTCAATTTCCTTTCATGAGCCAGATGTTTATTCCCAATGGACAGTTTTAATTCCAAGATACAATCCTAAGGTCACTCTCTTCAAGTTACCCAGCAGTTGTCAGCTAACTTACATAAGGCCCAAAAAGATAAATAATATACATCTTTTGCTGCAGCTCCATCTTGCACTCAGGAAGCTCACAGTCTGGACAACCACACACACACATGCCCTCCTCCCCCATCCAACTATGCCAAGTGATAGACTAGGCCTTTATGTTTACAGAAGAGCAATGAATTGCTACAGAAACACAGGAGGCCATGATTCATTCTGACTGAGGGGATCAGAAAAAGCTTGGAGGAGAAGTGGAATCTGAGCTAAGCCCAGAAGGAAGAGGAGGCAAGAAACTGACTGAGAAGAGGAAATGGAAAGGCACACTAAGCCTACAAGGAAACAGAATGAGCAAAAGCACTAAAGGGTATAAATGTAAAATTTGTCTGAAATTGTCAAGTAGATCATTTTCGCTATGGCAAAGAGTAAGTGTGGAAGAGTGGACTGAAGGATTACAGGTAGGTAGGGGCTAAACTGTGGAAGGTCTTGCAAGCCCTGTGAAGAAGTTTCTCTTTATGCCATAGGCAAAAGGAAACTATTGAAGATTTCTGGGTTGGAGAGAGATAATTGCTCTGTTTTAGAAAGCTAATTCTAGCAATAGATAATAAAAGAGAACAAAGGCTCTGAAATTAGGGAATTCCTTTTACAGCTACTAAGGCAGGCTAAGTGAGATAGAAGTATCCAACCAGAAGCCAGGCACAGTGGCACATGCCTGTAGCCCCAGCTACTTGGGGGGCTGAGGTGGAAGGCTTGCTGGAGCCTAAGAGTTCCAAACTGTAGTGTGCCATTAACACACCAGTGAACAGCCGCTGTACTCCAGCCTGGGCAACACAGTAAGATCTCATCTCCAGAAAAAAAGAAAAGAAAAGAAATAAATAAAAGTATCCAACTAGAGCATCATGAATGAAAAGAATTGGATTGAGGAGACTTTGCAGTAGTAAAAACTGTCATGACTTGTCAATGTCCTCTATACAGGAAATGAGAGTGAAAAAAGAGCCGAAGATGATTTTGACATTTCTGAGAGCTTGGAAGACTAGATAAATGCTGTTATTTAAGATATGAGTGTCCTAAACATAACAGAATATGGCAAGAAGATATTGAGCTCAGTTTGAGACTTTTTGAATTAAATCTTTTGTTAAGACCTGGAAAGATCAAAGCAATACCTCAAAGAGGGTTTGAGACAAAAAGTTCTTCCGTGGGTCTTCTTTGTTTTTCTTTTTGAGACAGGGTTTCACTCTGTCCCCCAGGCTAGAGTGCAGTGGTGCAATCATAGCTCACTGCAGCCTCAACCTCCTAAACTTAAGTGATCCTCCTGCCTCAGCCTCCAGAGTAGCTGGGACCACAGGCATGCTCCACTATGCCTGGTTAATTTTTTTAAAAAAATTTTCTAGAGAGGAGGTCTCCATATGTTACCCAAGCTGGTCTCAAACTCCTGGGTTCAAGCAATCCATGTGCCTTGGCCTCCCAAAGTACTGGGACTACAGGCATTAGCCACTGCACCACATTTCTCCATAGATCTTAAGAATGTGCCTCACAGATCCTTTCTATTAATAAATAGGAATTCTACAAATCTTAAGAGTATTATCCCACTGTAGCCTCAGAGGGAACTCAAAGTAGAGAAGAGCTTATCTTAAGAAGATTTGTGGATGTGGCTCTTGTCTAATGCAGTAAACCCTAATAAGAGTCACTGGAAAACCATACACTTTTAAAGGAAGTATATTGTAGTCCCCCCTTATCTATGGTTTCATTTTCCATGGTTTAATACAATTGGATATTTTGAGAGAGAGAGACCACATTCACATAACTCTTATTACAGTATCTATTGTTATAATTGTTCCTTTTTATTATTATGTGTTGTTGTTAATCTTTTACGTACCTAATTTATAAGTTAAACTTTATCAAATGTGTGTACATATAGGAAAAAACATAGTACATATAAGGCTCAGTACTATCTGCAGTTTCACACATCCACTGGGGGTCTTGGAACATATCCCGCATGGGTGGGAGGGACTACCATACTAGCAGGAACATCACCAGCTTGCATAAAAAGGAATACCTACAAGCAGGAAGCAGTCTGAGAAAACTGCTTAGCTGAAAACACAGGCTACATCTTATGGAAAAAGAAGGCTAACTCAGAGGACAGAACCAGGAGTTCATAGGGTAGAACAACAAACAGTGAAGAATCATTTCCAGGTAATAGGACTGAGCCCTACTCACATGCCAGGCTGGATTTCGAAACTGCTAGGGACTAGCGAATGAAATTTCCCCCCTTTCTAAATGGAAGCATCTACCGTAGATAGGAGACTAAAGAGACATGACAACTAAATGTGATGTGGGATTCTAGACTGGGTCCTGGACCAGAAAAAGGCCATTAGTAAGACAACCGGCAAAATTTGAATAAGGTCTATAGATTAGCTAACAGTATTGCATCAGTACTATTAATGTTCTGGTTTTGATCATTTTACATGTTGTGTCATTTGAGGAAGCTAGCCAAAGACTATTTGGGAACTCTGTACTATTTTTGTAACTTTCTTGTATTATAATAAGTCTGAAATTATTTCAAAATTTAAAGTAAAAAAACTAAAATAGTCATTTTAAAATGGAAGTGTTACCGATTTTTTAAAACAGGCATCTAGAGTAGTTATCCTAAATCTGTCCCAGTGTTGTATTTGGGGTGGAGGACAGACAACTTGTCTCTTGAGTTCACAGTCTTCAGATCAAGAGGAGCAGTACTCGAGTTGCTGTACTCACAGAACTGCATTGAGGAGTCTCAACTTCACATAGGCCTGATTTAGATGATGAGACCCTGACTCCTGAACCTGAGCCTAATGCCGTAATAGACGAGACATTGGCCAAGGGGCCCAGGGGAGGTTTTGTTTGGGGATGAGTATATTTCTCATGTCTGAGGACTATAAATAATTTGTGCCAGAAGTCAAACTGTAATGTCCACAAATTCTTTGACCCCTCCTTCCACCAAAAGGTGGCATGTAATTCTCCTCCCCTTGAATCTGGTCAGGTTTTAGTAACTGTCTTCTAACAAGCAGAATGTGGTGGATGTGATGCTATGTGACTTCTGTGGCTAGATCCTAAGAGACAATAGAGTTTTACCTGGTCCTCTCTTGGGATGCTTATTCCTGGGCCTAGCCATGGTACTGTGAAGAAACTCAGGCAAGGTCCTTGGTCCTTGGTCCTCAGCCCCGGCTACACTCCCAGATGAAAACCAGCCAGAATCATCTGCTTGACATGTCAGAGAAGAAACTTTGAAATGACCTTGTCGCAACCACTGTCTGAGTGTTCAGCCTCCATAGTACGTAAAAGATACTAAACCTCCTAGCTGAGCCCCTCAATTCCCAGGACTGAGAGATTATAACAAATAACTGTTGCTATGTTAAGCTACTCCATTTTAGGGTGTTTTGCCATACAGCAATCGATAACTGCCATAGGCAGGTAGAAACTGGGACTCAAAAAAATTAAGGGACTTTTCCAAAGTTCACACAGCAGTAAGGAACACAGTCAGGAACAGAGTAACATACCCATCTGAATCCAAAGCCATTCATTCTCTTTCCATTAATGACAGACATGACAGTAATTGCAGCAGCTGGCCTGCACTGCATGTTTTCCATAGGAAGGCACTGTTCTCTAAGCACTTAATGTGAGGTAACTCACCAAATCTTCATCACAATGCTATGAGGTAGCTATTATTGTGAGCCCCATAATATAGTTGGGAAACCTGAGGCACAACGAGGTTAATTAATTTTCCCCAGGTTATCCAGCTAGTAAGTCACAGAGTAAAGACTTGCCTTTGAAAGTCAGCTCCAGGCTGAGGCAGGAGAATTGCTTGAATCCCGGAGGCAGAGGTTGCAGAGAGCTGAGATCACGCCACTGCACTCCAGCCTGGGTGACAAAGCAAGACTCTGTCTCAAAAAAAAAAAAAAAAAAAAAATCTCCAGTGTGCAGCCGTAACCATTCACTATGAACAGATGAAACCTTCAAATCAGATTTCATAAATCAAGAGGAGAACCAAGGACAACCCATAAGGGACTGCACTCTCTACAAAGTGGTCAAAAGAAGACATGGTGATGGAATGACCTGAGAAGGAGGGAAGGAGGGAAAGAGGTATGTTGGAAAACCAAACACTGACAGCATTCCTGGAGGAACCCATGGCAGGATCCACAAACCAGCTTCAATTTTTAAGGCTGACTGTGTCAACTGCCAGTCAACCACAAGGCTCCTCTCCCAAAGCCACACTGCTAGTAGCAAACTCCTCTGCAGAAAGTAATCTTTAAACCCTAGAATGGAGAGTGATGTCCATTGGATTACTCCCTGAGTCATGTGGACAGAGCAGCAGTATCGATTGCCCTTTCCTCCGTCTTACAATGACAACACTCTTCCCGACTCTGGAATGATTAGGTTGTTATTTAGCCTCAGACATGAGAAAAGTAAATTCTTATACTTAAAAAAAAGTATGATTCATGACCTTGACCCAGTGAAGCCCATCAAACCCAGTGGGACTCTTCACCAACTCAATGTTTTCTTTTAGACAAAGCTCCTTAGGATGCCCTAGTTTTAAGTGATCCCTTTACAGATCTAATCTAAAACCAATGCCTTTAGCTTTTTTACTTCTGTACAAATTCTGGTGTAAGGCAGACCATTCGCCGGAGGCCCTGAGGCTGTAACACCACGAAGGAGAAGTGCAGAGCCCACACTGTGTGTGGGCACAGGTAGAAGCAGAGGCAAACCTGGCAGAGGTGAAAACAGCACTTCCAAGGGAACCAGTCTCAGCTGCAGCTCCCGTTTGCCCTCTCAGTCGGCTAAGTGTAAACCATACACAGTGGAAACCTGCTCAGATAATTTACACAGTGAGAAACAAATACGGAAAGTTCCCTTCCAATCTGGGAGCCACCCATGTACCACCCTTCAACTTACAAATTAGATTCTTTCCAGCAGAAAGACCTTTCTCCTTTTTTCTCAGAGGTGATGGTGTCTGGCTTTGCCCAGAGTGTAATACTACCTGGCTCTACAACGTGGGATTTTCTTAGCATTGGCCTGAATCACCTGCGCTGAGCTCTGGAGGTGCCATCTGAAAGGAATCTCTGTCAGTACTTGGCCAAGTCAACTTACTGTATATGTTACTAAGAGGCCAGTGAATGTTAGTAGCCTTTTTGGAGAAAGAATTCCTTTTGAAAATGAGACCTAGAGGTATGGAAGGTGACTTCTGGAAAAAAAATCCATGTTATGTCCAAAAGAACCTGACCTAAGTGAAACTCAGTCAGGTTTACTGGATTTGGTTCTGCCTTCATCCTATCCCGGGCTTGTGCCTACCTTCCCACTAGATCTGTCAGACCTAAAGTCTAAGGAAGAGTTGAAAATTTTATACTAGAAACTTCTGGAAATTTTCCTGATTCTTGACAATGGGGGCTGAAGAACGAATATGAAATTCAGAGAAGCACAATCAGCAGGCCTAAGTAGGAAGGAAGGAAGCCAGGTGGGATGAGGTAGGAGAGGTGAAGCCTCAGGTAAGAGAATGTCAGAAGTAAAACCCACATGAACAGACTATGAAAAAGAAAACCAGCCAACAGTAAGCAGTCAGACAGGCTGCCTTTGGAAGTCCCAGAGTCCTTTAAAAGAAACTGTTCACTTACAGGCCTTGAATTTACTCTGTAACAACGGTCCTGCCATGGTCTGAGACTCCTTTCTTTCTTTCAAAAAATGTTTTCTTTTCACTATTTTTTTCCCTAAAATCAAATCAACCAACAACAATGCTAGAAAAGTTGCCCTGGATGCAGCCCTGCTGTTTTCTCTCATCCAGAGACAGAGATTCAGACATGATGGATTATCTGCTTAATCACTACTTGTTCCATCCTGACTGGTAAATAAATCGTCTCTCTGAAGTCATACAAAGTTACTCCAGAAAAGAGGCATCAGTTGGGCAGTGCTTAAGAAATCCATTGCTGGTCTAAGCAAGTGGGGCAAGGTGCTGTATTGAGGTTTTACCTATGGCCAAAGGCACCAGTGGAAGGGACTCAGACTCAAGGATGCTGAGTGCCAGAGCCTTCTGCAAGGTGGTGACCAACAGTCATTGGGAACTTGGAGTGGAGGAGAAGCCCACACCCTACCCAATAATTCATCCAAGCAGACATGGCAAAAATGCCTCATTTCAAGGGAATAGTGAAAGAATGGACATGCCAAAGGAGAAACATTAGAAGAAAGCATTGGGTTCCAACCACACCCCTTTCAAAAGAAAAGCCAATGATCAAAGGACCAGTACTGGACTCCAGAAGCCCCCAAACTGTCTACTAGGCAAAAAGGTGCAAACACTCCAAATTTGTGATCTCAGCTTACTACAGAAAAAGTACCTGGTCATACCTCATACCTCTGAAGGTATTCAGCCTGAAGCATGAACAGGCCAGATTAAGAGTGCAGCTGGGCATTCCAGTGAGAGACTAGAATCAGGAATATCCAAAAAGCTCAGGTGGCAAGTGAAACTGGTAAATTTTGCAGAATGCCAACTAACCAAAACACAGAAAAGAACACAAGCCAAAATACTGACATATATGAGGAAAACTACCCAGGGATAATTCTAAAACTCAATAAAGGAGGACAAAAAAGACAAGAAAGAAACTATGGACGATTGAATAGAACTGAAACGTGACTGAGAAGCAAAATTCTGCTCTTATCAAAATTTTTGAAGCCACTTTCTATGGTTGTTTCTTAGCCTGGGCTGTCATTTGATGAATCTTGAAATGCGTCTAAGACAAAAGTGGGCAGCAGACAAAGCAAATGGTCCCACTGCTCCCTTTTTACCTGGCAATAGCCAGCAATCAAATATTAACTTTACCATATTTTAAGTTACTGCCCCCAAAGATCTTACCACCAAGTAAGAGATGAGATACTGGCCCATCAAAGGATAATTAGCAACGAATGGCATTAAATGATAAGTGTTATATAAATAATACAGGCCGTAAATACTAAGACTTTAAGAAAAAGTAAAGACTACTTCTTGAGGTCAGGGGATTCATAGCCAGCCAAGGACCTGAGGGGTAATAATAACCAACAAATATTCAGAGGAAGAACCCCCAAATATGTTACTTTCTATGTTTTCATTTTCTATAAAATGAAGAGAGTGGTAGCACTTAACGGAATTGCTGTGGGTATTAAATGAGATAATGCATGTAAAACAATTAGCAGTCTTTGTCCTACAAACACTTAAAAATTTCATACTTTCATCTGGTTTCACATATCAATTATTTAAAATAAAAATAAAATCACA
Source organism: Cebus imitator (assembly GCF_001604975.1). Classification (NCBI taxonomy): domain Eukaryota; kingdom Metazoa; phylum Chordata; class Mammalia; order Primates; family Cebidae; genus Cebus; species Cebus imitator. Next base: position 1,060,901 of record NW_016107416.1, read on the forward strand.
CAAACTAAAAAAATGTCACGTGTTACATGATCACATCTCTATTCCTCTGACCTTGGGAAGCCACCAGATACATTACAACTCATTACAGAAACAAGAAAAGAGAAAGGATGAATGATTCAGTGTGAACCCATCCTCAACCCTGGAAACCCCCAAATCAAAACAGGATGAGTCAGGACCCTTCTTTGAAAATAAGGAAGGCTTCAGCCATTTTCCAGGGACTTTCAGCAACTTCTGACGACAGTAAAAATGTAAGGGCCAGGCGCAGTGGCTCCCAGCACTTTGGGAGGCCAAGGGGGGTGGATCATGAGGTCAAGAGATCAAGATCATCCTGGCCAACATGGTTAAACCTTATCTCTCCTAACAATACAAAAAATTAGCTGGGCGTGGTGGTGCACTCCTGTAGTTCCAGCTGCTCAGGAGGCTAAGACAGGAAAATCACTTGAATCCAGGAGGCAGAGGTTGCAGTGAGCCAAGATCATGCCACTCCACTCCAGCCTGGTGACAGATCAAGACTCCATCTCAAAAAAAAAAAAAAAAAAAAAAAAAAAAAAAAAAAAAAAAAAAAAAAAAAAAAAAAAAAAAGGTAACATAAGATCTACCAAAGTCAATGAGCAAGACTGGCAGGACTCCAGAATTTGGTTACCTTGCCAGTATGATGAGATTTTAAAAGAGACACTATGGAGTATGGGTCTTAGTTCTCCCATTTGTGAAACACAGAAAAACAATATCTATCTGCAGTCTTCTCAAAAAATTGACCAACACATGCACCCATCAAGATCTGCAGGCTACTTGGGATTTCCACAGAATGAGCATTCATATCCTGGGACTCACAAGGGTGTCTATACAATGAGACCACAGAAATAACCCATTCTCTTCTCACCACCGCTTCCACCAGATCCAGCCCAATAACTCTCAAGCTGAAACAAATAGGAACATCTGGGTGAAAAAGTGGAAAATTTTTCCTGTCTTCCCCCAGTCTGCTTCTCAAACTTAATATTTTCATTTACCTAGTCTTCCTGCTCACACTGGTTAATAATTAACATTTTTTGAGCAAGTGATATGTTAATTATTTTACATGCATTATCACATTTAATACCCATAGCAATTCTATTAAGTGTTATCACTATCTTCATTTTATAGGAAACTAAGATGCAGAGAGTAACTTGCCCAATATCACTCAGCTGGAAAATACAAAAGATGGTTTCTAAATCCAGGTCCATCTTGCTGCAGAGCCCAAACTTTTAGTCATTACACTGTTTTGGGTCGACTTTTTTTTTTTTTTTTTTTTTTGGAAGGAAGGGCGGCTATAAAAAACTTTCAGCTGAAATCTTTAAAGGACTTTAATAGTCAAAGTCTGAATGTTTTCCTGCATGAAAAGAACAAGAATGTCTGCTCTTACCACTACTATTTAACATTATACTTTGGCAGTTCCAGCCAGTGTAATAAGGCAAGAAAAAAAAAACAAATGAAACACAGATTAGAAAGGGAAAAATAAATGTCTTCTTTTCATTGACAACAGAATTGTGTACATAGAAAATCCCAAGAAATATACAGAAAGAAAGTTAATAGAACAAATAAGTGAATGTATTCAGGTCACAACATACTAAGTCAATATATGAAACAAAACAAAACAATGATATTTCTATATACTACAATGAGTAACTGAAAAATGAAATTTGAATAATACCCGTTATAATAACATGAATAGCATAGCAAAAAACATGTAACTTCCAGATAAATTTAACGAAGTACGTGCAAGACCCATTCACCGAACGTTACTGAGTTACTTATAACCTAAGCCTTCAAATACTACTTATGTAATTAAGAATAATTCATCAGCCTAGCATTCAAGACTGATGAAAATATCACCCTAGGCTGGGTGTGGTGGCTCACACCTGTAATCCCAGCACTTTGGGAGGTTGAGCTTGGCAGATCACTTGAGCTCAGGAGTTCAAGACCAGCCTGAGCAACATGACGAAACCCCATCTCTGCAAAGAAAGAAAGAAAGAAAGACAGTATCACCCTAATCTACCTCTCCAGCCTCCTCACTCATTTTCCCTTTTCATTCTGGTTGGATTTTTTTTTTTTTTTGGTTTGTTTTTATGTACAACAAACATGCCCCTCTACTACTGAGAATGCTGCTCTTACTGCATGAAATAGATTGAATCAATTGATTCATTTCTATCCCCAAACCACACTCTCATCTCAACTATCTCTGACTATTGGAAACCCATCTCAAACTACTTCTCCAAGAAACTTTCTTTAATCTTCCAACCAGATATTGTCTTTCTTTCCTTTATGATTCTTCTCCTCCTCCCAAAAGCACTATGTTGGCTTATCCTATAGTGTTTATCATATTCTAAGTTAAATTACTGTTAAATGATCATAAGCTCGTTGACGAAGGCAACTGCAGCTCCTTTAAAGTACCTTGTTCTTTACACAGAATATATATTTAAATATTTGTTGAAGCAAACATCTAAAAAAGATTAAATTAAAAGAAAGCTCTTTCTGTAATAAAACTTTTGGGATACCAAATTGCATCACTGTCACAATAGAATTCATGATGTCCTGACTTTTGCATGGGCTGGACCAGGTATTTAGCCATGTTGTGACCTTCCTCTCGTTCACTTCTGAGGAATGTTAATTCAGCTTGGCTTCTGTTAGTTGGATCAATATCAAGATCAAGACCAAGTAAAACATCCCAGCATAAAGGACAAAGACAGATCCTCAGTCTTTATATAACAGATCAGGGAAAGAAGGTGTAAGGGAGCCAGTGTCCTCAGCACAGGGCAGGAAATTGTGAATGTTAAATAGAAACACTATGGATTCTGTTTCTGTAGAGAGAAAAAAAGTAACCTGACCATCACATCTTGGAGGTCTGTGTTGCTAGCAGAATACAGAAAACTTCTATAGTACCTGTGCCTCTGCCGCTCTAGAAACATCTGCAAGGGTAAATGAAATGTTAACCACCAGTCCTGCCCCACACCCAGGAGGCCAGCAGCACAATCAGGTCCTGAACAGAAGCACAGAGCAGAGCTGACAGGCTCCGGAAACATCAGGCCTCTGTCCCAGAGAAGATCCCTGGAGAGGCCATTTGGATCTTACTGCATGTACAGAGTTGGAAGGGAATGTTACCGTAGAACAGAGCTCATATGCCACACTCTCCCAACTAGCCAGAGAAGGAAGGCTCCTTAACTTCATTTCATAACTATCAAAAGCATCATAGCTGTTTAGCAGCAACTAATCACACTCCGTAAGTGCAAATTTGTCTTTTGGCCCCAGACTGGCAAAAGTTTCCCAGCACTTTGCCTGGGTACAACATGTCCTTTCATGTCATCCTAATACCTTTTAATCATCCTCTATATGTGCTTCAGTTCTTACAACCTAACATAGAGCTGTAGCTCAGCAAGATTCATCTGTATGTATTACTGTTTTTAAAGAAGTCTATTTTAATTAAATATAAAAGTTATTGTTCAAACTTGTCATAATTTAGCGCTTCTACAGATTAATTCATCTACTTTCCTTAGTTTCCTAAAGAGTTCCCTGTATCATCTCTTGACATTCATAAACTGAGCTTATTTCTATGTACAAATTCCAAAAAGTAAGTGGGAGGAGAGGGTTACTTTGCTAGAAACAAGGAAAACAAAAATCCCCGTACCATATACACCCATCCATCCAAACACAAAATTTTGGGGGAAATTTCTTTTACCTTTAATGCAGATTATACTAACAGCACTTCAGACCTTGCAAAGAAAGATCTAAGAACAAGTTGTTGGAAATTGCATTGGGGAAACTTCAATGATACTGATATCACCATTCCTTTCCCAAATTTTCAAAATTGCCAAATACCACTAAACAAACAGAGTTTAGAGGGTTAAGACTTCCTGCTGTTTTGATATTTGTATATTTACTTTTTTTCCTATGTATCCAAATGGCAATTCCCTGATCCTCTGAAATTTTAACACTATGTTCAAAGCAGTTACCTTAAGCATACTTCAGAACAGTATTCAAGTGGCTAAATTCCCTGGAATTGTACCAGATGTGCATGAATATGGTCAAAATCAAACTCTTCATTGGCAACTGGGGTCTCTGGCTTCTGAATGAAAATCAAAGCAATCATGCACTGTGGAGTTTTCTCTTTTTATCTGTGAAATCATGTGATCTCCCACATGGACACTACTGTGAGATCACCAAGCGTGTGAAACAATAAGAATTGCTGTATGGGTTGAGATGCAGCCCTAAATCTCAGTGGTAACCCTTTGGATCTCTCCTTTAAGCATCCCAATTAAGACTTACAAAACTTATTGTCATTGAAAACTTAATGGCAAAGTATCTGAAAAATAAGTTGGTATTTTCATTCTGACTCTAGAATTATATTTGGGAGGTAGAGTATCGGTTGAGGAGAAAAGAGGATCCTTTAACTAGATACTTGAGATAGAGAAGAACTCAGAGAACTAGGTAGATAAGATCTTGGGCTAGGTTAAGAAAATATATATAACCTGGGAAGAATTTACCACAAAATTGACTTAACAGCAAAATTAGCATTCTCCATCTGTTGAAAAAAAAATGAGACCACTTTGAAAAACATTGTGTTTTTAGAGAAAACACACGTTTCAAGAATAAGTTATTCTTGAATATTTACCACAGAGCCTTAAAGCTGGGTAGCTGAGAACAGGGGTTAAAAAGGAAACTTTTCATCATTTATTTTTATGTATTTTCTGAATTCTGAACCATATAAATAATTTATATTTATATAATTTATATGTATATATGTGTGTATATATACATATAAATATATGTATATATATAATTTATATAAATAATTTATATGACTCAAAATTCAGAAAATAAAAATATAAATATAGTTTTTTAAAGGAAAAAACTAATTGATATTAGGAAATAAAATTTTAATGCCCTAGATAAAAGAGGATAGTAAAGGGGGAGCACACTTGCTTTGATCAGGGGCCGAGAGGAAGTTAGTCACCTAGATTGTTAATATACCACCATCCCTAGCTCCTAAACTGTTTGTTAATTCTAACTGATGGTTGTTTTATTTTTGTTTAAATTTGGGGGTGGGCAAGTAGTAATCTACCTTCCAAAAGAAAAAAATAAGAGGGCCTTTTCCAGCAAGATCTTTCTTCTCCACCACTGAAATCCCATTAACACTAATCAGCACAATGATTAGCCACATTGTGGTTAAGTACTCTACTTGATAATGATTCTTTTGGAAAAAAGGTTCCCATAGCGACAGGTAAAAGCTATCATCAAACTCAGCTTTTCAGCACAGGACTTGATGTCACAGGTCAGAGAGTTAAGATTATTTTAGCATTAATCTGGAGGCTTTCTTTAACTTCACTTGACTTTATCCATTCAAATGACACTGATGGAGAGTCCTTCTGTAAACCAGACAAAGTAGGAAACACTGGGGGCAGGAGAGCTAGGAGAAAGAAGACCTCAAAGATAAGATATTGTTCCTGCCCCAAGAATTGTAGTCTTCCGAGGAAAGCAGCCACTACAAGAAATAATGACATTATGGTGGTAATTCAATCCTTAAATCTACAGCCATGCCTTATCCTTATCACTGGAACTGGTCAGTTTCTAATCTAGTTTCACTTTCCCATCTTCAAGCTGCAGCACAGCTGGGTTTCCAGCTGGCTGGGGAAGAAAAGATTCTTTAAATAAACAGCATTTTAAAAATATGCAGTCGCTTTTGCTATACTGAATTTTGTGAGCCACCTTTCTCTAATATGTGAATCTGGGTGCCAAATTAATTTAAAACTATCCTAAAGAATGTAAAATCCCCCAGGAATACACCTTTCCTTGTTTAACTACAGAGTACACTGTACACTGGAAAACTGCTCATCAGGAAGTCCCAAAGAAAGAAATTATCTTTATTTTTTGTGCTATTTACTGCATCTATTCAATAAGGAAACTGCTTAAAAACATGAATACAAGAAAACAACAAGATAGGGTGTAATTATACCAAAATATATGCAACCATCTTTTAAAATGCAGGACTATTTGCAGAACAGGATGCTTTTATAACATTGTACAGAGTTGCTAATCCCTGCAAGGCCTTTCTAACTCTTTTTCCTCGCCTTTCCACAGAAGGCACAGAAAACACCTCCCTCCTTATATGCAATCTTCTAAGAAATGCTAACATTTTACTCAACTCTATCACCAGATGTACTCTCTCTGGATAAATGATACACATTAAATATGTAAAAATACCACTCTAGCAGGTCTTGCTATTCCAACAAGACCCCTGTCTACCATTCCCCACCTTAGATCATAGACTTCAAGTCAACATTTCACAGTGGAAATTAGCCATTTATGAGGACTGTTTAAAAGAGGTCCAGTGTGACCCCCACATTGATGCTCCTGAGGCCAATTTTTAAACACAGTATTATCCCTTCATATGATGCCCCCCCTTAACAAACCCCACAAGCTTTCTAGATGACCTCCCAGGGAACCACACCTCTCAGAACCTACACACACTCCGAGCTGAAACTAGCTAAACAAAGCAACAATGCAACCTCAGTTGCTCAATGTAACGGCCACGACGACAGTTTCCAAGTGCCAGTTTCCCTATTTTGCAATGGGCAAGTCTGCTCCAAGGAGAAAATGTTCCCAATGACCCTGTGGCCCAGAGGGCTTTCTTTAGAATAGAAAACAGAAAATGAATTTGTTAGTTATTTCCTGCTGAGCACAAGGACAGTGTTGTGGTTAGTTCGGATGATTTTGTTTCCTTATTTAATATACCATTACCTGTACGTGTTTTCTTTAACCACATCGTAGAAAATAAGAAAATACAGTTTATGCTCTTCTGTCACATTATCACCAATTTCACAAGTCTCACAAATATGTCCTTTAATTTCTAATCCCCTTATATAAGGCTCCCCAAAATGGTACCTGTTTATGTACTTTGCTTGGAATATCAACTCAAAGCAATTTTTTTGCATTCTGAAATGTTTTCTGCCCTACACATTCCTGATTCTTGATAATTTGTGATATGTGAGGGCCCTTCCGTTACTAATGATTGCAGTTCTAAATGTGTCTTTTTAAGAACTCTACTACACATGCTATTTTGATATGAGATGATTATAACCTAGAAACAAACCTTTTCTTACTCTCAAATCTTTCGTGATTTCTGCATTCAACTGTTAAGCTATTAGTCACTAGAACAAACAATGTGTTAATTGATAAGGTGTATTGTGTTGGGGGAAGGAGAAAGTAGGAGGAGGGAGACAAGGGAGCAGAGAAGCCAGTTACTCTATGGGGTTACCTGACAAAGACCATCAAGTCCTTATCGGCCCAGACTAGGGATTATGTGGAGATGAACACTGTGCAAATGCAGGAGCAACTCATCAACAACCAAACAGAAGCTGTCCTTGGACAAGGTTCAGTTAATATTTTTACTATCTATTTTCCACTGTACAATACTGTTTCACAGCTCCCCGAGGGATCTCAGATAAACTACTCAATAGAATAAAAAACTAGAAATTCTTAGCTGGTCTCTACTTGTCATCATAAAACATTTCAGAACATAAAACCAGTATTAAAAAGCAGTCAACAATATTCCTAAGGATAATGTCAGAGTGATAAGCTGCTGTTATCCCCCAAAGTTTTCTCCTCCTTATTAAGACATTGCCAAGACTCTTCTCATTACAGTGATCACAATTTAACATAGTTAGTGTCTAGATAAACTCTCACAACTAAGCTCCTAAAATTTGCCTCCTGAAGGGGTCAGGGGAGGAAAGCTTCCAAAAGTCATAGGTATTAATCTAGAAAGATGAGGGCAGCAAAACTTATTATAAGCTGTTACACATATTTTGCTACTCAAACAAAGCCTGTCTACACTACCTAGAATCAGTTGGTAAACTGGTAAACATACCAACTTCTATGAGAGTACAGGACGTCTATCATAATTCAGCGATTACACAGTCCAGCAAGTCATACTGCATGCCAACAAATTCAGCTTTAGTAGGGACAAAACGAAACCCCAATGTGAGTAAGCACAAGACAGGCTTACACCAAATACTCCAGTGTGGGACAATTCAGTTTGAAATATCTTACTAAGAAGTAAGTACTGGATTCAGGGACAAGAAGAAAAAGCTCTTAGACTGACATTTCTTTGACTTCTAACTTGGGAGACTTCCATTCCCAGCTGCACAGATCGACAGATTTCAGTGTTTTGTTTCTAATCACCTGCATTCCTGTGCAGCATCTAACATCACGAAGATGAGAGATGCAGTCAAATACATCCGGCGAGTAAGACGTTAGAGCTGAACTTAAAGCATTCAGCAGAAGTAAGTTATCCTCTTTCATCATTATCACAATCAACAGACCTTGTAATATCCCTCAGAAACAGCCGGAAAAAAAAGGGGGGGCGGTGTCTGCTTGCTAGTCTTAAGAAAAGGCTGTGCTACCTGCTTAGCAAAGACACGCAATCACGGTGGAGAAAAAAAAACGGAGCCACATGGAGGACGGAAAACAGTAGCAGAAAAAGTCCAACTCTGCCTGCGCCAGCGGTGTGGATGAGCAGAGCAACCAGCCCAGGAGAGGAAGGAGGGGGCGGGGGCGATCATTCCCTAGGAGAACTTGTAAGCGGAGGCCTTCACAGCCTGGGAGTCTACCCAGCTGCTCCTGCAGACCCTGCCAGCCTGGGCACGGCAGGCCCGCGGGAGCAGAGTGGGTAAGGCCTCCGAGGGTCACTCCTGACTCACTGAGCCTTAGGCCAGCACTGCCAGGACCTCTCCGTCTTTCCTTCCGCTACTGGGCTATGATGGCAGCTTTCCAGCTCCACATGCCATACATCAGCCGCAGATCCCCGCTGGCACAAGCCAGCGCCTCCCTCCGCCCCCCGCCCCTGGCACACTTTGAGCCTGATCCTCCTTCTCCCCAACCCCAACCCCCTCACCCACCCGTGCCAGGCGCCCTGCCCAGGGGCGGCCCCACCCCCCAGAGCCCGGACGCTGCCAGGCCCGGGCACCTGCAGCACCTCCCCGCCCCACCCCCATTCTCCACCACCTCGCCCCTCCCCCCTTTCTCCAGCAGAGGGAGGGGGCGACTCACCGCAGTCAGTGCACAGGATCTTGCCCACCTCTTTCTTGAGATTTTTGCCGTTGGTGTCGAGGGGGGCAAAGGCCGTCTTAAAGACTAAGGGCTGTTCCGTGGGCTCCAGGAAAAAGATGTAGCGCTGGTTCCTTTCGAGCGGCGCACAAGAGCCCACGCTGATCACCTGCTCGCGCTGCAGCCCCCCGCTCCGGAGCGGCCACTTGTCCAGCACCTTCACCAGCGCCACCCGACCCGAGGCAGGCGGCTCTCGGGTGCTGTTGGAGCTGGAGCCGCCGGCTGGGGCTAGCCCCTGTACCTTGCCCTCCACCACCACGGGTGCCTTGTACGCCTGGTCCTGCACCGACTTCAGGCTGGGCGAGTAGCAGGCGAGCGACACACCGAAGAGCAGCATGGAGAAGCCGGGGGCCGGGTCGCGCCTCATGCCGCCGGCGGCTGCGGCTCGCGAACGGGCGGCGGCTCTCCGGGCTGCGGGGCTGCGGAGCTGCGGCTGTTGCTGCGGCCGCGGCTCTGGGGGCGCAGCGGGACGGGAGATGCTGCTGTTGTTGCTGCTGCTCCTGCTGCTGCTGCCGCTCTCGCTGCTGCTGCTGCTCCTCTCGCTGCTGCTGCTGCTGTCGCTGTAGCTGCTGCACCGAGCCTTCTCCAGTGGCGGCGGCGGCAGCGCTGAGCAGCAAACCTGCCGCATCTGGCCAGGCCATTTGGGGGGCTCCGCCGCTCAGCCGCCGCCGCCTTGGGAGGGGAAACAGAGCCCGCAGGAAAACCGGAAACAGCGTAACGTTAGCGCCTCTTAGCCCTCCACCGGCAGCCCGGGGAGGTGGCCCAGCTAGGGCAGGGGGCAGGCGGCAAGCGGGCCGCGACGCGCAGCGCTGCGCAGCGCAGCGCTCCCACCCTGTGCGCCAGGACCTGGAGGAGGATGCGGAGGATGGGACGCCCGCCCACTTGCTCTCTCGCGCCCCCTCTGCCCCCGGACCGAGTGGAGAGCGCGGCTTCTGCAGGGGAAGCTTGGGACTGCACTGCTTTAGTGCCCGCCTTCAGCCCGCAGGGGCGCGGGAGGAATCGTGCCACCCTTTGCTCTCGGGATTTATCGGCATGACAGTGGGGGTGGTGCGTGAGGAGAAGGTGGAGAAGAGATAACGGGCTCCTGGCACCATCCTATGAACGTGTGAATGGGACTCAGGGCGTTCCCCCTGCCTTTGGCAATCAGCTGTAAGAGCCAGAGAGGTTGTCATGGCCAGGGTGGCCAGCCAGCCTCTCGCCTCCTAGGCTGTCCTCTTTCCTAGGAGGACCCTGGAGCCCAGCCCCTAAACGATACCACGTGCTCGGTCCTGCCACCGCCTGGTGAGCGCTGGATATTCGACTTGTGGGGGAGGATCCCAGCCCCGTCATTTTGGAAAGAGTTGGGCTACAAGGTGTCTTGTCTCAGCATTGAGGACACCGAAGCAGAGGTGGTGGTTGAGAAAGGGTCGAGTCCCCAACACTCTGGGCTTTCTTCAGCAGCCACGTGGGGATCTGGCTGAGCACTGTACAACCTCATCTTTTAAAAATCTGCTAAGAGAGGTGGGGGAGCTTCTTGGGAGCCAATAGAGAGCCAGAACCTGTCAGGGCCAGAGGCTGCTTCATAAAAAAAGGTTTTCTTTTTTCAGGGTTGTTGCTTGCAAGAGGCAGAAGAGTTTGCTGCACTGGAGCCAGCATCTGATTTAAAACACACACACACACACACACACACACACACACACACACGTACGTCCATAATCCATTTGCATATCAATGAGGGTCCAGGGAGTTTTCAACATCCAGCTTTTAACCTTGAAGGATGTGGAGCTCAGAAATGCCAGTCAGATCTTGGGGAATTTTATACCTGACTGGGCCCCACAGGAAACTGGTCCAAGGATGACTGACTTAGGCTAGGACTGCTATTCTGGAAAGGAAGGAGAGAGCTACACCTTTCCTCCTGGCTGTCTAAGAGCCATCTTAAACTCAATATATCCAAAGCCAACATCATTATTTCTTCCACTTCACTCCAAATTCCCTATAATTATTAATGCCACTGTTTTATTCTTTTATACTATATCAATCCATTACAATAAGTTCCTTCATCTCATCTTTTATTCTTCCTCATCCAATTAATCACCTAGGCCTTTGGCTCTACCTTTTAAAATAATCTCCAATTTATCTACTTCCTCTCCAACTCGCTGCAAATACCTTCAGTCCAAGTCCCCATCATCTCTCACCTGAACAACTTCGAAACCTCCTAACTGGTCTCCACTCCTTTCACCTCATCACCTACCTCCAGTCCTAACAATGCCAGAGTGATCTTCTAAAAATAAAATATAATTTGGCCATACTACTGCTTTCAGAAGTAAAGTCCAAACTCCTCAGCAAGGCTCTTCTTGGGCTCTTTGCCTAGACAGCTTCATATCCTGAGAGCCAACCCCCTACCCTAGCAATCCTTAGCACTTCATCTGTTTCTCAGTGTGCTTCTGTGCACAATGTCACTTGTATCCAGAAAGCCTCACCTCCACCTTGTCCACTTGCAAAACTATTCTTTTCCCATGGCCCAGCTCAGCATTATACCTCGTTCTGTCCGCCTTCCTAAATATTCACCTGTACTCCCACCAACATACGCATACATGATGGAATAGGGAATTAATCCCTTCCTCCTTTGTGTTGCCATGAGCCTCTCACATAGTATTACTATTGGGATACCGGCCCATACTGTATTTCAAGCAGCCACTTAGCGGGTCTGCATCTCCCATCAGATGCTGAGATGGTCTCTGAGGAGATAGCATTTAAACTGAGACTAGAAGGATGAGGAGGACGTGGATTATGTGAAATAATGTGTAAAGTGCTTATAACAATGTCTGGTGCACAGTAATAAGTTGAATATTATTAATATTTTACTTATATTGGTGGTTCCCAATCTAAGAGCTGAGAATCTCTAAGTAGTCTTTATCTTCTGTATATTAAACATATATTCACTATGATTTTCTGTATATTAAAAAATGCAGCTAGACAAGGTGGCTCATGCCTGTAATCCCCAGCACTTTGGGAGGCTGAAGGGGGTGGATCACTTGAGGTCAGGGGTTCAAGACTACCCTGTCAACATGCTGAAACACCATCTTTACTACAAAAAAAAAAAAAAAAAATAGCCAGGCATGGTGGCACGCACCTGTAATCCTAGCTACTTGGGAGGCTGAGGCAGGAGAACTGCTAGAACCCAGGAGGCAGAGGTTGTAGTGAGCCTCATGACACTGCACTCCAACCTGGGCAACAGAGCACTAGCTCAAAAAAAAAATTAAAGCAATACAATTTTTCAATAGTACATGTCATGAAGAATAAAATATTATTTTCCTGTCTCTTATGTATTTTTTTTTTTTTTTTTGAGGAGTCAATCTCTGTCACCCAGGCTGGAGTGCAGTGGCGGGACCTCGGCTTATTGTGACCTCCGCCTCCCGGGTTCAAGCGATTCTCTTGCCTTAGCCTCCCAAGTAGCTGGAACTACAGGCATGCGCCACCACGCCTGGCTAATTTTCATATTTTTTGTGGAGACAAGGTTTTGCCATGTTGGACAGAGTGGTCTCGAACTCTTGACCTCAGGTGATCTGCCCACCTTGGCCTCCCAAAGTGCTGGGATTACAGGCGTGAGCCACCAAGCCTGGCCTCTCCTTTTCTTTTGAGACAGGGTCTGGCTCTGTTGCCCAGGCTGGAGTGCAGTGTGGCCATGACGGCCCCACTGCACCCTCAACCTCCTGGGTTCAAGTGATCCTCGTGAGTAGCTGGGACTATGGGCACATGCCACCACACCCAGCTAGTTTTGTTTTGTTTTGTTTTTCGGTAGAGATAGGGTCTCACTATTTTGCCCAGACTGGTCTCAAACTCCTGGGATCAAGTGATCCTCCTGCCGTGGCCTCCCAAAGTGCTGGGATTTCAGGTGTGAACCACCACACCTGCCCCCGCCTTAAAAAACAACAACAACAACAAAAACATATCCATGTTAAAGTATAAGAAAGTGTAACAAGATATTAAGTGAAAAAAAAAAGCAAGGTGAAGAAGAGTGGTAAGGTGCTACCATTTTGTCTTTTTTAAAGGGAAAATATGTAAGTGTTTGTAGTCCAGAGTTATTTTTTAAAAGATACAGCAGAAATGAAATAATAGGCGGCTCTGGAGAAAGGTAGTGTGTGAATGAGGGATGGAGTGAAAGAAGGATACTTTCATGGTATTCCCTTTTGTACCTTGTGAGTTTTATATCAAGTTCATGTACTATCTATTCATAAAACATTTTTAAGAGAGGACCTTTATTAATGCTGCTGAATTTTTATCATGTGTTTTTCTCAACCAAAGGCTACTTAAAGTGGAACTACTATTATTTTGGATCCTATATATAGAGAGAATATTCTATATAATGGGATCTACTATTACATGGGGTAAAACTTTTTTTATCTTAAAATGAGATTTTTGTGCTAAAAAGCAGTGGGACTTATTTTGCTATAATTCTATCGTGTTCAAATAAACTTAGAATGCTGAGATAAATTTTGAGATTCCAACAGATCACCAGAATTCCTGTGGCCACAGAAAGCTGGGGGTTAGGCAGAGTTTTCTAAAGGGAAGAAAGGGCCAGGCACGGTGGCTTACACCTGAAATCTCAGCTCTTAGGGAGACAAAGGTGGGAGGATAGCTTGAGCCCAAGAGTTCAAGACCTGCCTGGACAATATAGCGAGACTCTGTTCTCCACAAAAATGGGAAAAAAAATCAAACAGATAAAGGGAAGAAAAGTGCCTGTCCAGATTTCCTTCAGGTGTGATGTATATGAGGATAAGCTTCTGAAATTGATCTCAGCCATTTAGGGTATTTGGTTTCCTGGAAGCACAGCTCAATTTTATGCTGGCTTTTTCCTGAAGTTCACAGTGAATTAGTACGTATGACTTAGAAAATAAGACCTAGTATTCCAAACCTGCTAACTCTGCACTGCAATTCAATAACTGATAATAAAAATAATAATAGTGTTGTCTATTAATGGCTTGTCGGAAGCTTTGTGTTTATTATTTCTGTGTCTTATCTACTTTGAATTTTAGAAATTGAAAATTTATAATGGTTTATTAACTTGCCCAAATGACAGATACAGCTGGGACTGTAATCCAAGCTTTCTCATTGCCAAAGCACTTCCTCATGCACAGCACTGTCAAGCTCTCTGGGTAAGAGGTAGTCTCTTAGCATTACTTTTTTTTTTTGTTTTGAGATGGAGTCTCGTTCTTCACCCAGGCTGGAGTGCAGTGGCTCGATCTCGGCTCACTATAACCTCTGCTTCGCGGGTTCAAGTAATTTTCCTGCCTCAATATGTCAAGTAGCTCGGACTACAGGTGCTGGCCACCATGCCCAGCTAATTTTTGTATTTTTAGTAGACGGGGTTCCGCCATGTTGGCCAGGCTGGTCTCAAACTCCTGACCTCAAGTGATCCACCCACCTCAGCCTCCCAAAGTACTGGGATTACATATTTGAGCCACCGCGCCCAGTCAGCATCACTTTCATTGTCATCTAAGAGTTCTCTAATTTCCTCAGACTACTTCCACATATACACTATTTGAAATTCATAACACTGAAGAGCACGTGGGATAAGCATCATTTTACAAAAAGATGAGGAAAATTGACACACAGAGAATTTAAGTGACTTTCCCAAGATCACAAAGCTGTGGATATCTTTTTTGCCAAGATTTATCACAAACTCAAGCTCACACTTTTGAATAGAACCGCATGGAGAAATGGAAGCCAGACCTGTTCACTATACCATGGCTTACCACAAGGTTGTGAAAAAAAACTGGTTCATGGTAGCAGTGGGCTGTGTCACTATATAATAATCACTAAGAACAAAAACAGAAGTAGACAGAATGGTATAGACATTCTGAATTCAAGATAGAACACCCACATGAAAAGCTTGGCTTCTTTTCTCAGATCCCTCCCACACAGGATGGGCTTCTTCCAGCTTTAGCCAGTATAGCAGGCCAGAAAGGGCCACTGAACCAGGTTATGTGACTTAACTGCAACCAGGAGAACTGGCTAGTCAAGGAGACCTGTATGGCCTTTATCTGGTCACTGAGTCTCACAAATCAAGCCAAACACTTTACAGGGCAGTCTCGCTTTCTAAATAAAGAAGTTTTGTAAACTTCTTTTTTCTCCTTTTGAGATCTGTTTTCTAAATTTGGCTTCCAGAGTCACTTTCAGGTTCTGTGTGGTTAATTTCTTTTCCTCCAAGGATTTTCAAACAAGGGACTAAATAGAAAACAGATTTTGAGAATCAGAATGTTAGCCCTGGGAAAGACTTTAGTATCAATGGAGCCTGATGGCCCTCTTTTACAGAGGAAAGCATAGAGACCATGGAGAGTATTTGATTTGCTCAAGGTCACACAGCCTAGTTGGCAGCAGGAACAGCCCTCATTCCCTGACCCCTTGCCCAGTGCTCTTTTGTCTACTTTTCAAAATCCTGGCTCCACCTCTACTGGAACATGAGCTTGGACAAGTCACTTCACCTTTTTAAGCCTTTTAATTTCTGTGCCTTAACTATTTTGCATTTTACAAATTGAAAATTTATAGAGGTTTAATAACTTGCCCAAATGACAGATGCAGCTGGGACTCTAATCCAAGCTTGCCCATTGCCAAAGCACTTTGTCATGCACGGCACCGTCAGAGCTCTCTGGGCAAAAGGCAGTCTCTTAATGACACTTTCATTATCATCTAAGAGGTCTCTGATTTCTCTGAATTCCTTTACTGGAAGGGGTCCCCAATAAAATATCTACTTCTTAGGAATTGTGTAAGGATTAAGTGAGATAATTCATGTAAAATGTTTCACACAGTAGCTGGCACAGAGTAACTTGCTAAGAGTGATGGCTCTGGAGTCAAACTGCCTACGTCTGAATTCCAGCTCTGCCAGTTTGCTTGACTGACATTTTGGCCTAGCTACTTAAGATCTCTGTCTCAGTTTCCTCAACTGTAAAATGAGGAAAATGCTATACGTTCCTACCTCATTAAAATTGTTATGAGTCTTAAATAAAATAATATGTATAAAACCCACTTAAAATAATGTTCAGCATGTTAGCCATTATTTGTTTGACTGTAATAGCCACTTTTCTTATTTTAAGTAGCCATACTTTGCTCACAATTAATCAGTTTTAAAAGCATTCACTTTCATATGTTTTGAACACATGCTGAAATTCTTAAGACTGGAGCTTGATGTTCTGCTTTATTTAAAAACAACAAAAAAAGGCTCCTTATTGGTAGTTCCAGCTCCCAATCAAGAAAGGCCAGGATTCAATAATTTATAGCCTATGGCTGCATTTGGAGTGAAGGAGCTTCCACTCCCCAATTTGCTGAAAAGGGCAGCAACCCCTCTGTCTGAGTTGTTCCATCTGGGATAATAATAATTATTTCTTTGTAAAGTACTTTGAGACCTTTGGTTGAAGAGTGCTATGTGAGCACAAATTATTATCTCTTTTCCAGATATCACTTTTAGATTAAAATCCAGAAGCTCCCTAAAATAGACCATAGCAGAGTTATAGTCTGGACACAGCTATATCTGTCCAGTATTATCACAACCAGATAATACATTCATGATCAATACCACCATTCATTTTCTTTTACATGTCACAGAAAATCTAACTTGGATTGGGAAAAAATGAGATGTCCTCAAGATGGATAGTTTTTCTGTTCAACGTTCAAAGATTTTCCCCCCTCTGTTTTCCTGATTTGTGTTTTTGGAATCCTCTCCTGAGGTCAACAGGAACTCTGAGGTTGATTCAGCTCTGGGGGCGTGAAGTAGGACAAGAAAAAGGAATTATTCTCTTAGTCCCAAATGCTCATGCTAGTGTACCTTTGAGTGTCCAATTCATCTGTTTCTACTTTATAATTTTTAGTTCATGTGCATTCTTTTTCATGTCATTTCTAGACACTTCCAATATCATCTGAGGTCAGTAATTTTAAGATTTTACTTTCCCTGAGTTTTTGTTACAATTCATAAATGTATTTATTCATTCTACCAAAAAGCATTTATTGAAAATCTACTATGCGTAGCACTGCCCGAGATGCTAAAGAAATAATAGTCATGGTTTCTGCTAGAGCTAAAATCCAGGCAAAATTGGAGTGAGTCAGGTGAGCTGTTATCTGTTGAGCTGGCACCTGTCCTTGATTCTTTTACACACACACACATACACACACACACACACACACACACCACTTCTCCTTTAATGTCATCCTTCCCCTTTGTCTCTCAGAGGCTCAGTGTCCCAATGCTCTCTCGGCTCTCCCAATTCTAAGGGCAGAGATAGTGTGTTTTGTAAATGCTAGGCCCTCAATATTTGCTGATAGGACAAATTCAGTCAAACTAAAGGATTAACATCTGTTAAAGCCTAATGCATAACTCCTTAAGTTATGCTGCATTTCTAAGGCATCCCATATTATTCATTTCAAAATGAACTTGTTCATTTCAATAATATTTTTATTTCATTCTTATTTTAAAACATCTGTTTGATTAACACTTATTTTAGAACTTACCATTCAAAAATGATAAGTTAGCACCTACTCTGCACCAAGTTTTCTATCAGATACTAAGAACATAGAGGCAAATAACACACACATAAGGTCCCTGCCCTTGAACAGCTTACACTTGTAAAGGGAGACAGACACTAAAAGGAAACAAATAAACAAAAAAAAAACCAGTGAGAGAAAGAAAACAGGGAGAAGTAAAGAGTGACAGGAACAGGCCAGGCGAGGTGGCTCATGCCTATAATCCCAGCACTCTGGGAGGCTGAAGTGGGCAGATCACCTAAGGTCAAGAGTTTGAGACCAGCCTGGCCAATGTGGTAAAACCCTGTCTCTACTAAAAATACAAAAAAAAAAAAAAAAAAAAAAAAAATTGTCAGGCATGGTGGTGGGTGCCTGTAGTCACAGCTACTCGGGAGGCTGAGGCAGGAGAATCACTTGAATCCAGGAGGCAGAGGTTGCGGTGAGCTGAGATCACACCCCTGCACTCCAGCCTGGGTGACAGAGCAAGACTCATAAAAATTAAATAAATAAATGACAAGGACAGGACACTGCTTACAGGCATGGTTTCTCAACAAAGACAGAATTTGAGCTGAGACATGAAAAATGAAGAGGAGTCAGCCACACAAAACTCTGGGAGCAGACTATTTGAAGCAGAGGGAAGAATCCCACACAAAAGGCCTGAGGAAATAATAAGCTTGACACGATCAAAGTGGGGAAGGAAGGTCAGTGGGGTCAGAGATTGTCTTAACAAGGAAGAAGAATGGTATGGGATGAGGTTAGGGAGATAGGTAGTGACCAGATTCATGCTGAGTCTTGCAAACTAAGGTAAGTTTGAATTATTTTCTAAGCACAATGGGAAGTCACTGGACAGTTGAAGTAGACGTCATGTAATTTATAATTAAAAGAGAGCACTCTGAGGTGCAGGGCAGAGGCTGTCATGGTACAAGAGTACAGTCAACAAGACCAGTTAGAAGCTGTTGCAGTAGACTAGGAGAGATGACAGTGGCTTCAACTTGTCATCTGTAGTAGCCATATAGATAAAGAAAAATGGATGGAATTTAAGATATAATTTGAAGATGGAACCAGCAAGACTTGCTAGATTGGATGACGTGGACAAGGAAAATAGAGTAATCACAGATGACTCAAGTTTTGGCTTGGACAGAGAATGGCACCATTGGTTGAGATGAGAAATTCAGTAAGTAACATTAATAGGGCTAGAAGAAATAGAAAATTCCATTTCTGACATATTGATACTGAGATGCCTGTTAGATATCCAAGTGGAAATTCAAGTACAAGTGGGTAGGTAAGTCTCAGCTTCAAATAAGAGGTTAGAGTTAGAGGTCTACATTTGGGAGTCAACATACGGTTGGTATTTAAAACCGTAGAACTAGATAAGATGATAAAATGAGAAGGGTGATAGAGAAGAGGGTCTAGAACAGCACTGTCCACTAGAAATGTGTGAGCCACACATATGAGCTACATGTATAATTTTACATTTTCTAGTAGCCATATTAAAAAGTAAAAAGAAACAGGTTAATTTTTATAACTCAATATATCTAAAATATCATTTCAACATGTACCCACATAAAATTATTCATGAGATGTTTTATATTTATTTTTTAAATACTAAGTCTTTGAAGTCCAGAGTGAGTGTTATGCTTTAAGGCATATCTCATTTCTCACTAGTCACATTTCAAGTGCTCAACAACCCAATGTTTAGAGGTTGAATAGAAGAGGAGAAGTCAGGAAAGAAAACTGGGAGAATGGTGCCACAGAAGCCAAGAGAGGAAAACATTTTTAAAAGGGACTGGTCAGCTGTGTCCAATGTTTATAAGAGGCTGAGTAAGATGAGAAGTGGCAATAGAATTCAGCAACATGGAGGTCATTAATGACCTTCACTAAAGCTGCTTCAGTGGAGTGATGGCTTCCTGGAGGGAAGCCAGAATGGAGTCAATGAAAGGTAAGGAAGTGGTGCCAGCCAGTATAAACAACTGTTTCAAAAAGTTTTGCTGTGCAGAGGAACAGAGAAATGAACACTAGTTGGAAGAGGATATGGAGTCAAGGAAGGGTTTTTACTAAAATAGAAGATGTCGGAGCATGCTCCTATGGCAATGGGAATGTTGCAAGAAGAAGGAAGAAACTGTTGTGGGAGCAAGTGGACAGTAAGTGAGGAATGGAAATCCTTGAGAAGACAAGAGCGATGAGCACAAGAGCACAAAGAGAGGGACTGGTCTTTGACAGGGAAAATTATTCTTTGTCAAAACAGGAAGGAAGACAGACTATGGACGCAGTATAGAAGAATGGATACAGATGAGTTTATAGAGCTGAGTAATGGAATCTTCATTTTAACACAGGGCTGAAGCCATAAGCAAAAACAAAGACCAAAAAAGAAAAAAATCACACAGAGAAAAGAGGAATGCAAGCTGGAAAGGAAAAAGGTGGTATGCATGTGGGAGAGGAAGATGAGACACTGTATTCTGCTTTTTTTTTTCTTTAAAAAAATCCATTTGATCAGTATAAAAGAGGATTCTACTTTTCCAGGATCTGAACTGTTGGTGTCCATCCTCCAAGTTACCCCTTTCTCTGGACCACTATGCCTAGGAAACCAATTTAGTAATCACAAGGTTGCTCGCTGATCAGAGTCTCTTGGTAAAGGGAATGAAAATCTTGAGTTTATTTCATTCAAGATGTTAAAAAAAAAAAAAAAAAGCCAGATGAGCTATCTCTGATACATGTAACAGGGCACACATGTCTGCTACATTCAAAGTATCTCTCCCCGAACAATATGGGAAACAAAGCAACACAATCTCATAATCCAGTTTGTGGAACAATTTACCTGAGGCCCATTTAATCTTACATCTATTTGGAAGTACGAACCTCTTTCAGCCATTAAGAAAATTGATGAACCACTAGTGGCAAAATATATCAGGCAGGGTCCCAAGGAGGAAATGGTATTCTATTCAAAACAGTTTACTGAAAATAACTTATTAAAGGGACTATCTACAAAGATGTAGTCCAAGTTAAGGGAAACAAGACTCAGTAGAGACACCCAGGGGCTAGCAAGAGTGGTAAAACATTCCCTTCCCTCGACAACGGCAAGGTGAAGAAGGAGTGTCACCAGCTCCCAGTAAGTGCTGGAGCCATACCAAAGGACCCGGTCAGGCAGCTCCTGCGAGAATGTGGCACCAAAGTAGGGAGAAAGAAGAGGGAAGAAACACTCCAATCTTTCCTTTCTGCTCTTCCTCCTACCACCATGCCAAGCTTCTGCTGAATGAACCACAGTCAGAAGCTGAGGATGAGGGAAGCCACAGAGGTCAATGTATAGGGTTCTAGGCAGGACAGGGAAGGGCAGAGAGTGAATCTGATGGGTGGGAGTTGGGGGGCAAACAGTATAGCTAGTGCAGGAAGATAAGCTATTCTTACATGAAACAATTCAAGTAGCACCTAAATAGGAATGCCAACCTTG
This sequence comes from Cebus imitator, assembly GCF_001604975.1. NCBI lineage: Eukaryota > Metazoa > Chordata > Mammalia > Primates > Cebidae > Cebus > Cebus imitator. Next base: position 1,081,971 of record NW_016107416.1, read on the forward strand.
TACTTTTTATGGAGGACTAAATTTATGACAGAGAGTAAGGAAGGGGAGAGGGAAAGTGAAGTAAAACTCTCACTCACATGAAGACAACAGTAACTCTTGCTTTCATTCATCTTACTAGACCAGAGATTTGGAGAAGAGGGAGATGTTATTTTGCATTTTGCTTTATTCAAGAGAAGGCTTTTATTTTCCCTTTATTATTAGAAGGCAAAAAATCCTAGATATAAAAATATTTGTTTGACTCTTTGAGAAAAAAGTATCCTGTACAGATTTTCATATTCCATTATCCTTAGTACTACTATTCCCACCTCCCCTCCACATGCACCGCTGGAAAGGGTCCCAAACCTCCAGGAGACACTGGCTTACTGAAGCTTAAATCTGAACAAAGACCTGATGCAGGCATTTGAGGTCACTAAGCTTCTGTCACTATATGGACATAATCAAACAGAAGGCAATACAGCATTCTGGTTAAGAAGGTAGGCTCTGACCCCAGACTGCCTGGGTTTAAATGCATGACCCCCATCACATTACTCCTGTCATCCTCCATATCATCTGTAGAATGGAAATGATAATAAAAGCACTTATTCTACAGGGTTATCGTATGAGGATTACATGAGATACTTCATGTAAAGTACTTAGGGTACTGTCTGGCATGCAGTAAATGCTTAAGAGTCTTACTGTTAATAAAGCCAATTTTCTGATTCTGAAGTATTATGCAATCAATTCTATTTCTCTTTAATAACCTGTCTTTGTTTCCTCTCCATATGTTTAGATTCTTCTCTAGAATCAATCTCTCTCTCTCTCATTCTCTCTCTCTCTCTCTCTCTTTCACACACACACACACACACAGTAGATAGTGGAGTCCTCACTTCTCATTTATATCAAAGGTGTTTGGATACTCTTCAATCCATTCATTTACTTGTATATCTATTGAGCACCTACTATGTTCCAGGTGCTGTACCAGGTGCTGGGCATAATATAAAAGTGAGAAAAAACAGACAAAGCCCTTGCTCCTAAGAAGGCTGTGATCCAGTGAGGGACAGAAACAACATTAATCAAATTACTACAGGCCAGGCGCAGTGGCTCATGCCTGTAATCCCAGCATTTCAGGAGGCCAAGGCAGGCGGATCAAGATGTCGGGAGTTCAAGACCAGCCTGACCAACATGGTGAAACCCTGTCTCTACTAAAAACACAAAAATTAGCTGGGCGTGGTGGTGCGCACCTGTAATCCCAGCTACTCAGGAGGCTGGGGCAGGAGAATTGCTTAAACCTGGGAGGCGGAGGTTGCAATGAGCCGAGATCACACAAATGCACTCCAGCCTGGGCGACAGAATAAGACCCCGTCTCAAAACAAAACACAAATTACTACAAATAAACACTATATGATATTTACTATCATATAATACACTACTAAGCACTATCACATAGTATTTATTTGTAGTAATTACATTAATAAAAAATCTGAGCTGCAATATTACAATACACGTGGACATTGTTTATCAGCTCAGGTTTTTCATTATCTAGAGAAAAGGAGGAGCAGAATTCTGTGAGCTACAAGTGAGACATTAGACTTTGCTGTCCAACGTGGTCATCACTAACTACATGTGGCTATCTACATTTTAGTTGTAAATAATTAAAACTAACTATAAAATTTTAAATTTTAAATGATGTTTCTCCTTGCACTAGTCACTTTTCAAGCATTTAGTCATCATTTATAACTAATGGCTACTGTATTGAACAGTGAAAATATAGAAGATTTCTAACATTGTAGAACATTTATTGGATGGCCCTCAGATATGAAAGAACACTTCAGTTGTGAAAGAACCTCAGATATAAAAAGAAATCCCCATAGTCTGGAAAGGAGAGGTAGTGGCAAAAGTAGGGAAAATGCTGTAAGATACAGAAGCCATGGAAAAGATAAGATTTTTCAGCTTAACCATAAATTCAATTTCTAATAGACATAAGGGTGCAAGAGTGATACAGGCTTACAGTATTGCATGGACTAGTTCCCCTCCCTACCACTTCCTCACCAAAAATACAATTTTCTAATGGAAGTTTATATTCAATTTCAGGTATTTTTTGTTTGCATTTTTTAGGATGTAACTTCAGGGGAAATCAGAATTCACTTTATAATGAATTATAATGCTTACGTTCCAACTTTTTTTTTTTTTTTGGCAATGAAAAGCTATAGGGATATCTGTATGGGCCAAGTGGCTTTTCCCGGAAGCTACATGATTTGGGGATTTGTCAGTTAGCTCTCTTCCATATTTTGGACTTCACCATTTCTTACTCATGAATATGCCACTTTTTCAGGTTTCCTTTTCTCATTATCTCAGGACACAAAGCTTCAAGTATAATTTCACATTGACTGTGTTTACATCCATGGGGTCAGAAGCAAGAGCTCTTCGTTTTCCTATGTCTGATCATGGGGTCAATTCTCCCTTTTCAGTGGTACTTGACAGTGCATCAGAAAAATGCTGTAACTAATGTGTGTGTGCGTGTGTGTGTGTGTGTGTGTGTGTATGTGTAGGGAGGATGGGGCTTTTAAAATTTGCACCCAGAATGAATCTGCCATGTGCACAGAAAAATAAGAGAAGTCCTGGTGGTAGGTGGCAGTTTTCTACCTGGGAAAAGAAATTCAAATCACCAAAGGGGAAATGAAGCTTTACTTATTTTCTAGGTCTGAGAAAAATCACAGCTGTTGTTGTTAAGAATTCTTATCAGACAATTTTAATTAGCAAGTCAAAATATGGATATGGTTTGTCGGTTATATATTGTACAAGTAGATAAATTATACAATGTGGTCCCCAAAGCTGAAACTAACCTAATACTGAATCCCTCCCAAAGAATCCAGCTGACCAACAAGTAGGAAATCCTTCTCCCCTGAGACTGCCATGGAGTGAGGAAACCCAACCATCTGTATGAAAAGGCTCATGTGGAGGAAAACCAAGGCCTCTGGCTGGGAGCCTGGCTGAGCTTCTAACTGGCAGCCAACAGCAACTGCCAGCCATAAGAGTGAGGCCATTCTGGACATTTCACCATTCTCAGCACCCCAGCCAACCCTTGTGAAGCAGAAGGACCACCTGGTCAATCTACCAAAAAGTGAGAAATAATAAGTTGTTGTTTTAAGCCACTAAGTTTGGAAGTATGGTTGACCCTTGAACAACACAGGTTTGAATTGCATGAGACCACATATACACAAATTTTTTCCAGTAAAAGTTTCACTGAATGCACTTGCCTCTCCTGCCTCGCCTTCCACCTCCTCCACCTCTTCTACCTCTGCCACCCCTGAGATAGCAAGACCCACCCTTCCTCTTCCTCTCCTCCTCCTCAGCCTACCCAATGTGAAGACCATGAGAATGAAGACCTTTATGATGACCCACTTCCACTCAATGGATGATAAATATATATTTTGTTTCTTATAATTTTCTTAATAACACTTTTTTCTTTAGCTTACTTTATTGTAAGAATACAGCATATAACACATATAACATACATGTGTGTTAATTGACTGTTTATGTTATCAATGAGTCTTCTCAGTCAACAGTAAGCTATTAACTTGCTAAGTTTTGGGGAAGTCAAAAGTTATGTGTGGATTTTCAACTGCACAGGCAAAGAGAATGTCCGTGTACCTAACGCCATGTTGCTCAAGGATCAACCACAGTTTGTTAGAGAGAAATGGATACTGAAACAATATCTTAGGTAGGACTATCTGGAGACTACCTAGCCTGCTTTCTTTATACATAATGGTAGGCATAGATTTTGTTTTGATAAACTCAACTATGTCATAGAAGAAGAAAGGAAAAATTCAGACAGGCATTCTTCCCTCTTCCTACCACCAAATATGCTGACCTTTCCACACCTGTACTCACACTGTCTACCTTTCTCCTGTGACACTGGAAGAACTGTCCCTGTTCCTGTCAAAAACCAGCACTTGCAGTGCTTCCCAGATCCCATCTTTTCTTGCCTTTTCAAGAACTCCTCTCAATTCTCTCTTCTTTCTGCTACATCGTAAATTTTTATCTGTCTGTTGACTCATTTCCAACAGTAAATAAACCTGCCTTAATATCATCCACTAAAATAAAACATTGATTTCACATCACCTCCACCCATTGTCCCATTTCTCTACTTCCTTTTATAGCAAAAAAATCCTGAATCAGGTGTCCATGGTCTCTGTCTCCACTTTCCCACCGTTTCTCAACAAATCCCAACTTCTCTCCAAATTGAACAGTCAACTCTTTTCCTCATCTTCCTCCAGCCCTCAGCAATGTTGGACACAATTCGTCACTCCTTTCTTCACTTTCTTCTTTTGGTTTCTGTTACATCTCACACTTCTGGTTTTTACTCTATCTTACTGGCTACTTTCTTAAAGTTGTTTCTGGCTGTTCCTCCTCTGATCAACTTCAAATAGTTAGTATTTCCCCCGGCATCAATACAGGGACCTTCTTCTTTTCTCCATCTACCCTCATACGATAGGTATAATCTCATCCGCTCTCATGGCTTTAATACATCTAAGAGCTGATGATTCCCACACTCGTATTTCTATACCTGACCTCTTTCATGAAGTCCAGAATCACGCATCCTTTTGCCATTTCCACTTGGAAGTCTAACAGGGATCTCAAATTTAACATTCTCAAAAATGAACGTGAATTTCCAATCCCATCTTCAAAGTTACTCCTCCCTATTTTGGCAAATTGCACTGCCCTCTACATAGATTGATGCTTAAGCCAAAAATTCTACAAGACATTGAATCCACTCTTTCCTTAACTACCCACATTTAATCCCAGTCTTGTCAACTCTACCTCCAAAATATATTGCAAATCCTTCCTTTATTCCTGTCTCCACTGCTACCAGCTACTACCATCACTTAGACAAGTCACCATCATTTCCATCCTGGACTACCATAATCACCTCCTAACCATGAATTTCCTACAAAAGAGCTTTTAAAATGTAGATTAGATATCATTCCCCTGCTCAAAATTCTCCAAAATTTTCCACTGCATTTAGAATAAAATTAAAACTCTCTACCCTAACCTATAAGGTCTTACATTACCTGGCCTCTGTCTACTTTTCCAACCATATGCCCTGTCACTTTCTCATTAGTTTCAGCCAGTTCCAGCCACATGCACACCTGCTGTTCTTTAAACACACCAACCGAGTACCAGCCTCAGGGCCTTTGCATTTGCTATTTGCTATGCCTAAAGATCTTTTCAGATCTTTGCATGGCTGGCTCCTTCTCATCATTCAGGTATCAGTTTGGTGGTCGCATCCTCAGAGGGTTCTTAAATGAATGCCACTTAAGGAGTAGCCCCCAATCAGTCTCTAGAACATGTCATTTTCATTATAGCAATTCTCAGTTGCTGATACCAGTTTGCTTATTTATTTGGTTTTTGCGTATTTGTTTGTTGTCTATTTTCCCCCACCAGAATATAAGCTCCATGTAAGAAGAGCCCATGTTGGTTTTGTTCAATACTGTATTCCCAGAAGAGTGCCTGGCACTCAAAAGTGCATTCTAGGTGCTTTTCGCATGGAGTTTACATTCTAGTGGGGCAAAATAGATGACAAGCGAACATACAAAAAACAAACAAATAAACAAACTATTATCAGCGAATTAGAATTGCTATAATGAAAAGGACATGCTCTAGAGATTGATTGGGGGCTACTCCTTAGCACCTAGTAGGCACTCAAAAGTGTATGTTAAATGAATAAATGCCAAATAAGGATAATAATTATAATTATGTCATCCTTCCAGCCTGGCCAACATGGTGAAACTCTGTCTCTACTAAAAATATAAAAAAATTAGCCAAGCATGATTGCACATGCCTGTAATCCCAGTTACTTGGGAGGCTGAGGCAGGAGACTAGCTTGAACCCAGGAGGTGGAGGTTGCAGTGAGCCCAGATGGCACCACTGCACTCCAGCTTGGGTGACAGAGTGAGACTCCATCTCAAAATAATAATAATAATAATAATAATAATGTCATTTTTTAACCTTGGTTTAGTTCATGAACTTTATATGGATAGTAATATAAACATTTCTATTAGTCTCTATGAATGGTTTCTGTATACTATGTATACATGATACTTTAGTTATGACTCCTTGATTACAATTTTTGTAAAGGCAAGGATTACACCTTACTCAGTTTTATATACTGAGATCCTATATAGTATCTGAAATATAATGGGCTCTAAAAATACTTTGGTGGCTTGAATAATATCAGTCAAGAACCTAAATACTTGCTTTAAGCTTAAGTGGTAGAGTTGATATAAAAATGCATTGTGACAGTGATCCCTCTCTACAATGGATCTAAAATCAGAAGGGGTTATTGTATAAAATTAAAATATAGGAAACAATAAAACACTTTATTTATAGAAGCAATCCAACATTTTAAGAATAAATATCTCTAGGAACAGTGAAAAATGAAAATAACTGATTATTTGATAGTGACACCATGGGTATGTTTTTTCATTTAAATTATCTTAATTATTGTTTATATAAAAAATACAACTCATAAGAAGAAGTCCAGGTCCTACAAATATCCCTGCTTTTTCCCATTAGAACATTCACAGAGTAGAAAGAAGATTTAAGAAATTCCTTTTCCCAGAGAGCCACAGCAATATAGTGCGCCATCAACTCTCCCACCAGGCTGATGTCCCTGGATAGCCATTCATGTTATTCCTCTATCAACATCTGGTCAGTTAAGTAATCAAATACTGAGCACATGGCTCAGTATTAAGAAGCATTAAGAAGTTAACACGCTGGTAGAGGAAACACTTGTAAACATATAAATGCCCTGCAGTATGATAAATACAGCAAAAGAAGTATGTACAAGGCACAGATGCACTAACAAGAAGGACCGATTGATTCTGTCAAGAAACATATCACAAAGGAGGTGATGATGCAGTTATGTTTCTAAAACATAAATTGGAATTCACCAGGAGGACAAGGAGGAAAGTACATAAGGCAAAGGCATAAACCATAAAGTGGCATTCCTAAAGGGGTACAGATACCTGGATAAATCACACAGTGTGTCCATCTCCCCAAAATATATTATGGGCAATATCACCTTTGTAGAAATAGCAACACAAGTCTTGGAGAAAAAGTATAAACAAAAACTAAATGCTAGATTAGTCTGCAGAAGAGCAAAAGCCAGTCCATCTAATCTTGGTGATAGATTGTGTGTATGTGTTTGAGGTTTCATATATAAATACATGTATGCATATTTTTATTTATTATCATTTAGCCAGCACTGAAATAATGATACAATTAACTAAAAATTACCTATACAAACTTTTCTAGGATGCGTTCTCACATAAAGCAAAGTGTAATAAATAAAATTTGTAATTTCTTTTAAAAGGAGATAGGGCTCAAAATTTTTAAAAACCATTAAAACTATTTCCTTCACTTTCTAAGTCTCTATGTTCTCATCTGTAAAGGTATGTTAATTAATGTATAATCTCCCTGTTAAGACTGAGATATATACATATGTACAAAAAGCGTTTGGAGCCTAGACAAAGGAGATAAAGAAATAGAATTAAATCTACTATCTCTTTCTCTGACCCAGCCTGGAATACTTAAATTAACCAATATCAGTATTTATCTATTACTGTTAGATATACAATGAACTATTCAAGGGTATGTAAAAATAGTTACAATGTGTACTCAAGTAAAAAGCAGAAAAAAATGCCTATCAAGTCTATGTGCACTTATGGGATGCACAATCACAATCTAATTGAGAAGAAAACACATTTATGAAACAGCAATAACACAAGGAAGTGTAAACGAAGCCCTAAACTACACAGTAAAGTCTGTAAATGCTATCAGTTCTGAGGATGGAAGCGATATTAATGACACTCATGACTTCTAGAATGCCAATGTCCTTGTCATAGCTCTCCATTGTTTTTCAAGAATCTTTTCTCCCACGTTAAAAAAAAAAAAAAATCACTAAAGAAAGATTGGGGCCAGGCTTAGTGGCTCATACCTGTAATCCCTGCACTTTGGGAGGCAGAAGTGGAAGGATAGCTTGAGCCCAAAAGTTCGAGACCAGCCTGGGCAACATGGTGAAACGTCTCTCTAAAAACATGCAAATAATTAGCTAGGCATGCTGGTATGTGCCTATAGTACCAGCTACTCAGGGGACTAAGGCAGGAGGATCCTTGAGCCTGGGAGGTTGAGGGTGCAGTTAGCCCTGATTGCACCACTGCACTTCAGCCTGGGAAAGAGTGAAAAAGAGGAAAAACTAAGTCAACTATAGTTTTAAGAAACTAAAACCAATTATTACTAACATTTCAGATAATTACCTTCTAGTCTTTAAAAAAATATATTAGAGCTATTTGGAGAAAAAAAAAGTTAGATTCACCCTTCACATCACACACAAGAATAAACTCGAAATGGATCAAGAGCTTTATTTAAAAAAAAAAAAAACTATACAAGTTCTAGAAGAAAACTTGAGTGAATTTCTTTTTAACTTCTGTGTAGGGAAAGGCTTTGTAGCTATAATTTGAAATACAGAGGCAAGACAAATAAAAGATTGATAAATCTAATGACATAAAAATAAAAATGTTTTACATGACAAAACATAAGAAAAGGGAATGACAAACTGAGATATAAAATTCATAACATGTATCACAGATAAAGAGCTGATATCTCAAATTAATTTTTCTTTCTTTCTTCCTTCTTCTTTTTTTTTCGAGACAGGGTCTTACTATGTTGCCCTAGGCTGGAGTGCAGTGGCACAATAATAGGCTCACTGTAATCTTGAGATCCTAAAGTAAAATGATTCTCCCACCTCAGCCTCCCAAGTTGCTGGGACTACATTTGTGCCACCATGCCTGGTTAATTTTTTATTTTTTAATTTTTTTGTAGAGACAGGGTCTCACCATGTTGCCAGGGCTGGTCTCGAACTCCTTGACTGAAGTCGTCTCCCTGTGTTGGGCTTGCAAAATGCTGGGATTACAGGTGTGAGCCATCACACCTGGCCAAATTTACTACTTAAAAAACTCTTTAAAAATATAACAAAAATGACCAAAAATTCTAGAGAAAAATAGGCAAAATACATAAACAGACAATCCACTAAGAGCTATATAAAGATAGTCTTAATCATATATAAAAAGATGTTGGGCCAGGCAAGGTGGCTCATGCCTGTAATCCCAGCACTTTGGGAGGCTGAGGCAGGTGGATCACGAGGTCAGGAGATCAAGACCATCCTGGCCAACAGGGTGAAACCCTGTCTCCACTAAAAAAAAATGCAAAAAGTAGCCAGGCATGGTGGTGGGCCCCAGCTACTGGGGAGGATGAGGCAGGAGAATTGCTTGAACCTGGGAGGTGGAGGTTGCAGTGAGCTGAGATCACGCCACTGCACTCCAGCCAGAAAAACAGAGCAAAAATGTCTCAAAAAAAAAAAAAAAAAAAAAAAAAAAAAAGATGTTCAACTCTATTCAAACTACGAGAAATGCAAATTATTAAAGTGATGTTAAGATATTATTTCTCACTCATCACATTGGCAAAAAACGTCAAAACCTTGATACAGTGGACCAAATGTTTATATCCCCCACAAAAAATTCATAACCCCAAGGTTATGGCGTTAGGAGGTGGGACCTCTGGGAGTTGATTAGGTTATGAGGACACAGCCCTTCAAATGGGATTAGAGAGATCCTTCTCTCCTTCTGCCATGTGAGGACACAGTAAAAAGACCCTCTAAGGGGAAGTGGGCCCACATTAGATACCAAATCTGCCAGTGCCTTGATCTTGAACTTCCCGGCCTCCAGAACTGTTAGAAACACATTTCTGTTGTTTATAAGCCAATCATGCATCACTTTACAACAATGTTATGAGAAATGTGTCATTAAGCAATTGACTTGTTGTGTGAACATCATAGAATGTACTTACATAAACCTAAATGGTACATGCTACTACACAGCTAGACTATATAGTATAGCCTATTGCTCCTAGGCTACAAACGTTGACGACACATTGCTATTCTGAATACCATAGGCAACTATAACACAATGATAAATATTTCTGTATTTCAACATATCTAAACATGGAAAAGGTAACGTGTTGCACTACTATGTTATGATAGCTACAATCTCACTTAAGCCATAGCAGTGTTTCAGTTCTATTAAAATATTACGGGACCACCATCATATATATGGTTCATTGCTGACTGAAATGTCACTATGCGGCACATGACTATATTTTGTTACAGCAGTTCAAAAGGACTCAGGACACTTGACAATACACTCTGTTGGTGAGGATGCAAGAAAACATCTCATCCTCAATATAAGAAGCAATGTATGAGGGTATCTTTCACATGAGAGGTATTCTCATACATTGCTGATGGGAATATTGCAATATGTAACAAAACTACATATAAATTTACTCTTCAACACAACAATCCCACTTGTAGATATGTATCCTTAAGTTACACCTCCAATAATTCAAAAACACACATGTACAAAGTAATTTATTGCAGCATTATTTGTAATATCAAAGTTTTAGAAACTACCTAATATCTAAATGGACAGGTTAGTTGAATAAACTATAATACATCCAAACAATGGAGTACTATGTAGCTGTAAAGAAGAACTAGAAAGATCTCTAGGAAAAATATGGAATGATTTCCAGGAGAGATTAAATTTTAAAAAGCAAAATGCAAAAGACCATATAATATGTTATATTTTGTGAAGAAAGAGGGGAAATAAGAAAATATAAATTATCATTACAAAAAGAAATGCAGGTTAAACCAGAAAACAATGAAATTTGTTTTCTGCAAGGAGTAAGGGTGAGGGATGAGTGGAAGGGACATAGGAGGGAATGGTTGTTCTCTGACTGTGACTCTTCATATAGTTTTGACTTTTGAAAGCATGTTAATATCTTACATATTCAAAAAATAAATCAGTAAGAATGAGGAGGGGGAACCTAAAACCAAATGCTAATTGATATAAATAAACGTAATCTATTTCAAGTGAATAACATACCACAATAAATGGAAAAAAGTTTAAAAGAAAGAACTAATCCATTAAATGTATGAAAACATTATGGCCTCGGTTTTTGAGGGGATGAGGAAAGAAAAGTGCAAATGAGTCATGAACTCTTTTTAGTAGTGTTGTTATGGTAGTGGTATGGGTGAAGCAATTTTGAAACTATTTTAATGAGCAAATGAGTAAATGTGTTGCTGTTACTGGGAGCCAGGGTTCTCACTGTGGAAAAGGAATATGTAAGTTTGAAATGGGGAGAGGCAACAAAAGAACCTTGTGGAGATGAATTGGAATTGGAGAAACTGGTAACACTCATGATTTCTAAAATGTGAATATGTATATTCATGTTTATGTATGTGCATATATAGATATATATGTATGTGTATGCACTTGTGTATACATGGCTTTACTTCCCATCTCTGTCTGTTCAAAAGTCCAAGGAGCAAATCCAACCTGGTAGCAATGAGTATGCTTCCTGCCCAGATCTTGGTTTCTAGCAGCATTCCCCACTAAAAGGAATCTGTGCTCCTTCAAGAAATGGCTGATTCCAGGGCTGGGGCAGCATAGATACGTTGGAGCCTAGGACATCCTGTTATGCCATTGTTAAGGAAGTGCTAAAAAAAAAATTGTGACAGCATATTGCAAGGACATGAGGACTAACTTGAAGGGGCCCAACTGGCCAAATCTAAGACAATTTAAGCACCAAACTAAGTACATATAGTAATGAATTATAAACCATCGGTAGAACGGTGAGGGCCCAGAGCCAACTGATCCATTAGGCACAGTGTCTGAGACCCATGATACTTTCAAAGGCCCATGAAAATGTTTTAATTTTAACTTCTTTTAAAAGAAATCAGAAAAATAAATGCACTAGCAATAACATCCTGGATTATATTCATCTTTATAGCAGCAAAGTCATCAAATACAGTTTTTTAAAATTATACAGAGTAGTGGGCTGATGGAGGCAGAAGTGCCGAGGGCCCATCAAAGTCATAAGGCTGCCCTGCGAGGGACAACTGGCCGGTGGGGACCATGTGCTAAACGGGAAAATCACCATTTTGCAACTTTCACGATAAACATTAATTCAAGCAAGAATCATCAATAGAAGTTAAATCTAAAGGAAATTTTTGGTAAGGAATAAGATATTGGCATCATCTTAAAATGTCTCACCCGCAGACTTATTAGTTGCAGCAAAGAAAGAAAAAAAAGTGATTATACAGTGGAAAACTAAGGCATCACTTTGATTGGATGATCAAAATTAATATTACTTTGAGAGACCGATGGACATCATGTGCCTCCTGATGTAATATCCTGAGAAGGTCACAACATCACCTATACAGTATTCCTGCTGAGAGTGTATAAACGCACTCTAATCATGAGGAAACATCAGACAAACAGAAAACGAAGTGTTCTATTAAAAAAAAGGGTGGGAGAGCTGTATTCTTCAAAGACGTCAATGTCAAAAAAGACAAAGAAAGACTGTGGAAATGTTCCAGATTTAAGGTGGCTAAAAAGACATAGCAATTAAATGCAATATTTGACCCTAAAATTGAACCTGTACTGGAAGGGGCAAAACCTGTGAAGGACATGATTAGATCAGCTAAAAGTTCTGAAATATGAACAGTAAATTAGATGATAGCATTATATCAGTGAAAATTTATGAAGTCAGTAACTGTAGAGTGAAGCCCTTTCCTTCAGAAATGCATGCTGATTTGGGCCCTGTGACAAGCTCCTATGGTCCCAGCTCCTCAAGGCTGAGGTAGGAGGATTGCTTCAGTCCAGGAGTTCTAGGCCAGCCTGTGTAACATATTGAGACCCTATCTCTCAATCAGTTAATCAATGCTGAAGTATTTAAGGCTAAAAGCCATAAGCCATGATATATACAACCTGGTGGCATACACCTATAGTCCCAGCTACTTGGGGGGCGCTGAGGCAGGAGGATCGCTTGAACCCAGGAGTTTGAGACCAGCCTGGGCAACATGGCAAAACCTAGTCTCTACTAAAAATAGAAAAATTAGCTTGGTGTAGTGGTGTGCACCTTGTAGTCCCAGCTACTTGGGAGGCTGAGACGGAAGAATCACCTGAGGCCAGGAGGAGGAGGTTGTTGTAGTGAGCCAAGATGGTGCCACTGCATTCCAGACTGGGTATCGGAACAAGACCTTGTCTCAAAATAAAGTAAAGTAAAATTAAATTAAAATTGTTAGTCGGAATGTAAATTGATGAAGAGTTTGGCAAACAAAGTTTAACGTGTATGCACCCTAAAATGCAAAAAATCCACTCTTAGATATATATCCAACAGAAATTCTTGCACATATACAATAAGAGATGTGGATCATGATGCTCATGACATCATTCACAATAATAAAAACTTAGGGAAAAACCTTCAATGCCCATCAACAAGAGACTGAATAAACTAAGTCTATTCCAAACAGTGGAATATTACACAGCTGTTTGAATGAATGAACTGTGGTGACATGCAGCAATATGCATGAATCTTAACAAATACAACTAGGTGCAAAGATTATTGCATGCCACATGATATACTTTTTATTGAATTAAAAACATTTAAATATGCATATTTAGGAATGTTTATAAATGCAATAACACTATATAAAAAGGAAAGCAAGGGAGTGAGGATTCAGGTTGATGGCTGCCTGGTATGGGAGGGGTTAAGACATGGCATGGGTAGAGGCCAAATGGTTAGATGCAGGTGATTGTCAAGATCCTAGCTTTTACTTTCGGTGGTAGGTTTATTGGTACTTTTAATACTTTAAACAAATGGTTAGCTAGCTAGCCAGTCAGCAAGTAGGCAGCTCTGACTGCTATGTGAAAAATGTATCAATGGAGTAGAAGCTGGAGCAGAATGACCAGTTAGGAGGGTGTTTTAACATCCAGATGAAGGAGGGTGGAGCATTGTTCTCAAATGGTGGCCATTGAGATGGAGAGTAATGAACAGAATCAGAGTCTATTTTGGAGGTAATGGAGAACTTACTCTGATGACTTAGAAGTGGGAGGCAAGGAATATTCTATTTTACAAAGTTTCCATAATTTAACAGTCTGCTTTTATGGTACATCTAGGCTGCTTACAATGTTTGTTGCTCCAATAAAAGGTCTAAAAATGAACATCCTTGTACCTTAATCTTCATACAAATTCAATTAATGTCTTTCTTCTTTATGGTGTGAAATAGGGTCCAATTTTATTATATTTAAGACATTTTTAGAGCAATTTTAGGCTCAGAGCCAAATTGAAAGGAAGGTACAGAGATTTCCCATATGGCCTCTGCCCTCACATATGCTCAGCCTCCCACTTACGACATCTCCCACCACAGTGGTACATACATTACAACTGATAAACCTGCATTGACCAGCATTATCACCCAAAGTCTATACCTTACATTAGGGTTCATTCTTGGTGATGTACCTTCTATGAGTTTGGACACCTGTATAAGGACATCTATTCATTATAGTATCATATAGAGTATTTTCACTGCCCTGAAAATCTGTGCTCCACCTATTCATCCTTTCCTTGTCCCAACCTCTGGCAACTACTGATCCTCTTACTCTCTGCATGCTTTTGCCTTTTCCAGAATGTGATACAGTTGGAATCGTTTAATATGTAACCTTCTCAGATTGACTTCTTTCACTTAGCAATATGGATTTAAGTTTCTTCCATGTCTTTTCATGGCTTGATAGCTTTTTTCTTTTTAGCACTGAATATTTCATTTACTGGGTGTACCACTGTTTATTCATTCCTCTAATGAAGGACAACTCTGTTGCTTTCAGGTTTTGGCAATCATTAAAGATGCTATAAACATCCGTGTGTGTGTTTTTGTAACGACATAAGTCTTCAACTCCTTTGGGTAAATATCGGAGAGCTCAATTGCTGGATTGTATGGTAAGTGTATGTTTAGTTTTGTAAGAAGCTGTCAAACTATCTTCCAGAGAGGCTGTGCCCTTTTGCATTCCCACCAGCAATGAACGAGAGTTCCTGCTGCTCCACATCCTCACCAGCATTTGGCGTTCTCATGTTCTGGACTTCGGCCATTCTAATAGATATGTACCTTGAATGAATTTCTTGAAATCAACCTGCAGAAATGAAGTTGTTATAACGAAGGAAGTGGGCATTAAATAAGGCTTTTGATAAGTATCACCAAGTTAGCTTCCTGAAAGGAAAGATGGTACCATTTTACTTCCCACTAGCCTGGGCCACATGAGGAGACTTCATCTCCACAAAAACTACAAAAATTTGCTGGACTTGGTGGCTTGCACCTTCTAGTCCCAGCTACTCCAGAGGCTAAGGCAGGAGAATCGTTTGAGCTGCGGAGGTGGAGGTTACAGTGAGCTAAGATCATGCCACTGCACTTCAGCCTGGACTACAGAGGGAGACACTGTCTTAAAAAAAAAAAAAGAACAAGAACTTAAAGTAGTGTCTGGAACATACTAAACATTCAATAAATATTAGCTATTCGAATAACTTCTGTGCATTAAGCTTTTTCCATTTTGGGGGATCTAAATTTTGCACTATTAATAGTTGAATATAAAGGCAATACTGATATTTTGGGATATGTAAAAGAATTTATAATTTAAATATAATAATGGCAATATTTTGAACAATGAAATAGATGATTTTATAATCTTTGCTTTCTTTTATTTAAAAAAATCATGAATTCGCCTAAAAAATATATGTCTGCTATTCTAAAGTCTACCACTGGGTGGCAGCATAACCAATTAATTGGCAATATTACTTTAACTCGTGATTTTCAAACTCAAGTTCACAAAATCCCAAAATAGAAAAAGGATTCCTAGAAAAGAAGTGTGGTTTAGGCAAACACATTAAATCTATGGCTGGTGAATTATTTGAGGTACATATATCCCAATACTTTGCTAGGTGTTGGTTGGCCAGACATCTCTAAACTGACTGATCTTTTCTGTGACCCCATTAACACCCCCTCTTAAAAAGGTTTTCCCCCAGTCTTCTCCATCTCAGTAAATGACATAAGTATCATCTACTTAATTGCTTAAGGCAGAAACTAAAAGTCACTCTATTGTAGGGTGCATGGCTTTTTATTGTTGATTCATAGTTGTATTACATTATGGTGAAAGGGAACATGGTCTGTATGATATCAACTCTCTTAATATTACTTGAGACTGGCTTCGTAGCCAAGTTTTCAAGTTTTTCACATTTACTTAGCAAGAACAAATATGTCCTCTCCACTACGTGAAGGATTTTGGCTATATCCATTATATCAAGCTTGTGAATCATGTTTTTCAGGTCTTCTATATGCTTATTAATATTATGTCACCTTTTTCAGTTCCTGTAGGAAATATGGTAAAGAAAAATTTCCCACTGTAATTGTGGGTTTGTTAATCTCTTGCAATTCTGTCAATGACATTTTTGCTTTACATGTGCTGAAGGGGTATTGTAAATTATATGTGGAGTCAGAATTGCTACATCTCTTTGGTAAATTATTCCTTTAGTGTTTATTTTTAAAAATCTTAGGCTGGCACAGTGGCTCACCCCTGTACTCTCAGCACTTTGGGAGGCCAAGGCAGATGTATCACCTGAGGCCAGGAGTTTGAGACTAGCCTGACCAACATGGTAAAACCCCGTCTCTACTAAAAATACAAAATTAGCTGGGTGTGGTGGCGCATGCCTGTAATCCCAGCCACTTGGGAGGCTGAGGCAGGCGAATTGCTTAAACCCAGGAGGAGAAGGTTGCAGTGAGCTGAGATTGCGCCACTAGGCACTCCAGCCTGGACAAGAGTGAAACTTCATCTAAAAAAAAACCTTTATTCTTAACAACATTTTTCACCTTTAAGTCTATTTTGTCTGGCATTTCTATTGCTGCACTAGCATTCCTTTGGATAATATTTGCCTCCCATATATTTCTTTACTTATTTACTTTCTAACTTTCTATCCATTTATAATTTAGCTATGTCTATCGTTAATATAATATAACCAGATTTGTTTCTAATCTGAGCAGTTCTGATTTTAACTGACAAGTTTAATCTACTTATATGTTGAAATTACTGACATATTTGGACTTATTTCTACAATTGTATGATTTTTATAATGATTTATAATAGTATTTTCAAAAAATTTTTTCTCCTTTTATTGGCTTGATCTAGTTTTATTTTTTCCTCTTTCTTTACTGTTATTGAGGTATTTATAAAGGTGCAGAATCTTTATGTTTATTAGTTTGATAACTGCCCTTACATTTTTAATATGCGCATTAGAAGTCTAGACTGAAGCAGCAAATATGAAATAGGTGTTAAGTTGCTTACAGGCAATTAGTTCCCTTAAATGAGCTGAATATCACCATTTATTTTTTCAATGACATCGTCTTTTTTGAAACCTGAATTGCTAATGATAGAAATTTCAGCACAACATGTAACTGATTTTTATTATAAATTCTAAATTACTGGAGTCCAAATGAATAAAATTTACTCTAGTTTTTTCATTGGTTATAACATATGTATTACATATTAGGAAGAAATATAATGCAGGAATGATTTCCTGAGACAGGGAATGTAGTTATTAGGATCACAAAAGTTTTTTTCTAATATTTATTAGGTGGAGGAACTGAAATATAATAAAATAGATTCTTCCTCTACCTAAAGTAAAATTATAAAAGACAAGATGTTTCCATTTTGATTTTGCCTCACTGGAACCATAATTAGCAAGTGGTTTCATCCTTCTCAGGCAGTCCTCCATCTATCACCCTCTCCTTTCCATTCACCTTCTCTTCCTTTTTCCCCTTTTTATTTCCTCTAATTAGCAAAATGACCAGAAAATATTACTAAAGTAAGTCATTGCACTTCTCCCAATTGTAGGTCAAAGTAATGACTTCTTGTTATTCCAGCTAGTTCTTCTGCTGGCTTCTCTTTATCTGATGAAAAGTCTGTTTTCAGATGGACAGCTCCTGCTTTCTTCTTGGGCAGAGCAAAGGAGAGCAGTGGCTGAGATTTCCTGATTCATTAGCACCACAAGGTCAGGCTAAGAAAATCTGTGCTCTGGAATCCTCCATGTCTCCACTGTGAGGATATCAGTGCATTCTGAGCACATTGAGAGGCAGCAGTATATAGGAGAAAGAGCTTTGGAGTTAGAAAGACCTCAGTTCAAATCAATCCTGACTACCACTTAAGAGGTTCATGACCAGAAAGGCAATAAATTCTTCAGGTATGTCTCCTCATCTGTGAAAGAGAGCTAGATGATAATGTCTATTTTAATAGGAAACATGAGTAAGGAATCTGATACTTAGTACATACTTAGTACAGTTTAGTCTCTTCCTCTACTCTCCCTCAATAGTTACCTTAGTTAAGAATGGCTCTTTAAAATGTCATCCCTGGCCAGGCATGGTGGCTCATGCCTGTAATCCCAGCCCTTTGGGAGGCCAAGGCAGGTAGATCATTTGAGGCCAGGAGTTCAAGACCAGCCTGCCAACATGGTGAAATCCCAGCTCCACCAAAAATACAAAAATTAGCTGAGTATGATGGCGCACACCTGTAGTCCCAGCTGCTTGGGAGGCTGAAGCCCAAGAATTACATGAACTCAGATGGAAGAGGTTGCAGTCAGCCAAGATCACGCCACTGCACTTCAGCCTGGATGACAGAACAAGACTCTGTTAAAAAAAAAAAAAAAAAAGTCATTCCTTCTTGGTGCACTGATGCAAAGCCAATCCCTTGGCACTTCCCACAGGATACACTGACATGATAGTGAGATAAGGAGATATACTGTACCTTGAATATATTTGTGTTTTTCAAAACTTTTGGGGTAGGAATTTTTGATGTGACAGGGACAGTGCTAGTCATGGTTTCTACATTGTGTTATGGAGACTCTAAAAGTTCTATGAAGCATCTCAAGAAATTTCTGAAAGCATACAGTAATGAGAAACATATTTAAACTCTGCCTGCTCTGTGACTTCCAGACCCCACTTTGACAATCAATTGTACTACTCTTTGTAGAAAGAGCATACAGGGTTCTATGAAGATCATATAGCAAGTGTAAGTCTATAAACAAAATTAAAGGCAACTTGTTGTTTTCTTTTGTCCTGAAGTATTATACATATGTTATATGAAATAAGTGGAACATTAATTTTAATCTGAAGCTCCCTTGTCAAATTAAGAATATGCATAATCTTGATTTGTTTTGCTTTGGTTTTTTAATTTGTTTGTTTGTTTGTTTTTGAGAAGGGAGTCTCCTATGTTGCACATGGCTCAAGCCATTGTCCCAAGAACCTGAGACTACAGGTGCACACCACCAAACCTGACATATCCATAACCTCAACCCAGCAATTATAGTTCTTGGAATCTCTCACAGAATATACTCACATGTATATACAAATATCTATCTATCTGTCTATTTATCTATCTATGTAAAAGCATACTTATTGCAGCCTGTTTATACTAACAGACCAGAAATAATTGCTTAAATATCATAGAATATCCATCCCATATGACAAAATACTATAAACCAGTTACATAATAAATAATTATTAAATGAACAGTAATTATATGCCCAGAACCTTCTTAGGTGCTGAAGAAGAATAAAAATAAGTATAAGCCATGGTTCTTGTTCTGGAGGAGTTTACACCCTGGTTGAGTAGATTCAAAGATGCACAGTATATATCTAGCTTTGAATCATGTGTCTTCTATGTGAGTCAACTTGTTGATTGGTGTTCTTGAGAAAAGATCTTCTGGACCTGGGATCAGCAAGCTATAGCCTGTGGGCCAAATCTAACTCCCCGTCTATTTTGTAAATAAATTTTTATTAGAATATAGCCATGTCCATTCATTTACCTATTGTCCATAGCTACTTTCCTGATACAGAGTTGAGTACTTGCAACAGAGACCAAATGGCCCACAAAGCCAAATACACTTACTAACTGGTCCTTTCTAGAACAATTTTGGCTGGGTGAGGTAGCTCAAGCCTAAAACCCCAGCATTTTGGGAAGCTGAGGCAGGTGGATCGCTTGAGCCCAGGAGTTCAAGACCAGCCTGGGAAACGTAGTGAAACCCCATCTCTACTAAAACTACAAAAAATTACCCAGGTATACCGGTGCACACCTGTAGTCCCAGCTATTCAGGAGTCTGAGATAGGAGAATCACCTGAGCCTGGAAAGTCGAGGCTGCAGTGAGCCAGGATGTGTCATTACACACTCCAGCGTGGGCAGCAGAGCGAGACCCTGTCTCATTTAGAAAAAAAAAAAAAAAGATGGAGCTTAATTTTCCTTTCTTTGAGTGTGTACAGTACTTGGCAACTTCTAACAGAGCTCAATGTAAACAAGGATGACTTCTGAGACTAGATCATAAAAGGTGGTAAAGTCATCTTGTTCTCTCTCAGATCACTTTTGCTAGGGAAAAACAACTGCTATGTGGTAAGGACACTCAGGTAGCCCTATGGAGAGGTCCATGTGGCAAGGAACTGAGACCTCCTGCCCATTGCCAGCAAGGAACTGAGGCCTTCTGCTAACAGCCATGTGAGTGAGCCTTCTTGGAAGTGGATCCTTCAACTCCAGTCAAGCCTTCAAATAACTGGAGTCCTGGCCAACATCTTGACTGCAAATTTCTGAGAGACTGTGAGCCAGAACCGCCCAGCTAAAGTACTGAATACTTGACCCATACAAATTGTGAAATAATAAATATTTGTTATTTATTATCTAGTATTATTATTTTGGGGTAATTTTTAAATTCAGTAATAGATAGCTAATACAAAGCTGAAAGATATAGACATTCCAGAGCAATGGGTCTATAAACTTTTTCTTGAAGACCCAGATAGTAAATATTTTAAGCTTGTGGGCTATATGATCTCTGCTGGAACTACTCAACTCTGCTATTGTAGCAGGAAAGCAGCCATAGATAATAGCAAATTGGCATGGCTGTGTTCCAATAAAACTTTATTTACAAAAACAGGTGGCAGGCATGTGGATTGTTCACCAATCCCTGCCCTAGAGAAACCAATTATAATAACATTAAGCAATTATTAGAATGGAATGAAGGGAGCTGTGGAATTTCTCAGCTTAAGGCTGCAAAGGAAACCCTTGATTAGAAAAGGGTTATATCCAGCCAGGCGCAGTGGCTCACGCCTGTCATCCCAGCACTTTGGGAGGCCAAGGCAGGCCGATCACCTGAGCTCAGGGGTTTAAGACCAGCCTGACCAATATGGCAAAACTCCATCTCTACTAAAAATACAAAAATTAGCCAGACATGGTGGCACACCATGTCTACTCAGGAAGCTGAGGCAGGAGAATTGCTTGAACCTGGGAGGTGGAGGTTGACGTGAGCTGAGTGCAGTGGAGTGCACCACTGCACTCCAGCCTGGGCAACAGAGCAAGACTCCAGCTAAAAAACAAACAAACAAAAAAGTAGGGGGTAGGTGCACAATATACTCACAATTCTCTTTTTATCTTTTCCTGTAAGTTTTTACTAAGAAAAGAGAAATAAAATAATTCTCCTTAAGAAATCTGATGGAATGAGGACTGAGCAGCAACAACCAGGTAAGAGAATGAGCAAACTGCTCGTATGGTCTTTTTTTTTTTTTGCCAAGCTGCTAAAATCTTTCAGCACCATTGCCAAAGCTGTGTTTTAAACAAGCAAAGCAATTTTATTAAGGGTGGCAGGAAGACTATTTCCTATTAACACCTGGAAATACAACCAGGAACTGAAAAATAGTTGATAACTGTTAGTAGAAATTAAAAAGTGACCCAAACTTTGCTTACGTCTATTTCTTAACATTATGGTCTAAATGTACCACATCTTCTTTGTGTGCAAATCTGTAAATTTACCCAAAGACATTACTATGCAAAAAACTCATAACAAACTGGAATCACATGCTGACCAGATATCTGCTAGAAAGAAGCCTGTTTGGACCTTACCGTCATAATCCAGGGTCACTATTTGTAGCGGCAACTTCTCAAACTGCAGACTTGCCATGCAGCAGGCAACTCTAGACCTGATATAATAATAGATAATATCTATTGAATACTTACTAAACACCAGGCACTAGCCAAGTACATTACATGTATTATTTCGCTTAATCCTCCCAATAATCCTATAAGATCAGTGCTATTATTATCCCCATTTTACAGATGAGAAAAACTGAGGCTCAGTAAGTAATTTGTCCAAGGTCGCTCAACTAATAAGTGGCAGAGCTAGAATTTGAACCCAGGCGGTCTACTCCTGTAACCCATGGTCTTAACTTGTGCCCTTTGCAAGTCCTGAGAAGACAAGGTTAAGTGTAACATCGTATGATATCTATGACCTCACATTTTCTTTCACAGAAGATCAATTTAGTTGGGTGAAGATGATTCAAGTGCACTAAACAGTTGAGAAACACTCTTAAAACACAATAGCAACAATCATACATTATTGTACAGTGAAGTAGCATCTAATAGAGGGTTGGTTTCTAAATCAACATAAAAGGGAAATACTAAATATAGGCTGATTATCTCCAAAATTCCTTAAATTGCTCATAAAATACAGCTCTGTAGACTTAGATTTGTAAAGAAACAACAGATTCACATCTCCCTTCTTATGCTCACTCAGGATATATCCTCATTTAGGGGGATGGATGAAGATTTATCTTCAAAATTTAAATTCTCCCTCCTCTCCTTTCCTCCCTCTTTCTCACTGAGTATATATAGTTGAATGTAAATAATTTTAAAATAGGTACTTATGACATTACTCTGCTGTAATGCAAATCTAGACTAGAACAAAAATGCTAAGGTACCCCAAAGTAAAGAATATTAATAAATCCCCATCCATGCTAAGGTATCCCAAAATAGAGAATATTAATAAATCCTCTATTATCAAATACAGCACAGGAATAAATACTTCAGGGATGTTTTGACACATCTTTGTCAAGACATATCCACAAAGTCCATTCTTCTAAGCAAGCCATCTTAGCCTACCCTGTGGATGAACATTATTCAGGCAACAGAACCTGTGTCACAAGCAGATCAAAGTTCTCTTTCCTCCTCTTTATCTACAGTCAGTGTGGCAGTTAATGGGGCATTTTGAAATGACAAAGCTGTCAGGTTCTGAACTCAAATGGCTGGGACCAAGAAGCTTAGAAGACATCACTTGGAGAAAGAGAAGTGAAGCAACAAGAGGACAGAAAAGGACAATTAAGGAGGCTCTGCCAGGGAACTGGTTTCAGAGGAAGAAGGCAAAGAAAGGTGGAAATGAGAAAGCCTCTCTGCAGAAAACATATGTCCTACATATTCCATCATTATATTAAGCCAAGTTCAAGTGCTTGTTCATAAACAGAATCATCATAAGGTTAAAAAAGTAAAAAAAGGAGGAGTTGAAATAAGGCCAGGGCTAGAGCGAGACAAGTGAGCACTCACCTGGGGCACTAAATTGAAGAAGGGTCCAAAATACTCAGTAATCAAGATAAATAATATTTTAATGCAACAGCTTAAAATATCAAATAGGCAAACTACATCTAGATACCTGCTTTGCAAATAAAGTTTTATTGGAACCAGGATCAGGTTTAAAGAGAGACAACTGGAGAGAGGCTCTTACAAGTGCATGATAGAATTCTGTCTTTATTTAAAATGTTGCTATTTTGTTCATCATGGATTTTTTGCACTAATTTTGATATTTTGTTTGGTTGCTTGTTTTTGTTTTTTGCTTTGAGTCAGGGTCTCACTTTGTTGCCCAGGCTGGAGTGCAGTGGCAAGATCATAGTTCACTGCAGCCTCATCTCCTGGGCTCAGGTAATCCCCCTCCCTCAGCCTCCCAAGTAGGTGGGACCACAGACATGCGCCACCACACCTGGCTAATTTTTTTTTTTTTTTTTTTTTAGAGATGGGGTCTGACTGTGTTGCCCAGGTTGGTCTCAAATTCCTGACCTCAAGCCACCCTCCTGTCTTGGCCTCCCAAATTGCCTAGATTGCAGGTATGAGCCACTGAGCCCAGCCTAATTTTGAATTTTTTTTAAATTAAGGCACCAAAACGACATTTATCTCAACTACTGATGGTGGAAATTTAAAAATTACTGAGAGTAGAAATTAGGGGGAGTTTTTGGCTCCCCTTAAGTTTTGGGCCTCGCTCATGTCACCCTAGTCCTTGTCTGTATTGTAAGAGAGAGATTGAGGAGATAGGAAGACAATCAGTGATTTAAAGATTTATGTAGAGACTTGGGGTCAAGACCTAAAGCAGGAAAGTTGGAGATTCCATTTTATCCTGCTATATTGCATTCTGTGCCCTGAGTGCCCTCATGCCAGTGAAGGCCGTGCTTTCATTGAGCTCCTTCACTTGCCTTGGCAGCTGCACTCACTTTTATATGCAGGTTCTGGAATGCTGGGAGCTGTATGGCAGCCAACATCTCTTCTCTCCCTTCTCAAACATGACGTTCTCTGTAATTCAGTTACAGACACCTCTCCTTAGCCTTCTCACCCAGGGAGCCTGATCAAGGAATCTAACTAAGAACTAAGCCTCATTTGCCTTCTCTGGATATGCAAGTGAATTTGCATATATCTTGTGTCCATTTGCATTCCCCTCACATGGGGCATTTAGAATAAAAACAACATTCATGAATCAAAATGAAGCTAGTTCCATTCTTTCTCTGTCAAAGTATAGAGTAAGTAAAAGGATACCGCAGTGTGAGAAAAGAACCGAAATTATATTTGCCAGGATTGTGTGTAGTTTTAAAAGCAATCCAATTTGGTGGCATTTACCACCATGAAATTGGCGTTTAATATTTATAGGTTTAGCCTTGAAGAACATAATCACTCATGACTGAAACAGCCAGCCTTTTGCCTACCATTCTTGTAGAAATTTGAGCCAAGAGCCCCTAAAAGCTGAAGCTGTCCTCTTTTCCTCCTTTAGGTTGCCACTTAAAGTATGGAAAGCCCAAGGGTTCCTGACGACTGATTCCTCCATTTGAGACAAAGTGGCTGAGGAACAGATTTAAAAGGAGGAAAAGAAGAAGGAGTGCTGCTCCTCATGCCCCCTGAGCCCCTTTAGGAGCTGAAAGAACTAAGGAAAAGAAAAGAGTAGGCTGGTATGAATGCTGCACAGGATTTCATCTAAAGAAACCAGCCAGTGGACAGTGGACTACCAGTCCCAAAAGGAGATGGAGCTCCATGTGACAAAAACTGATATTGTAAATAACAAGGACAAGTTCATTATAGAGTTGTTTTTAAAAAATAGAACTGATAAATAAGACTAGATCAGTATGTCTCCAGCCCTGTTCAAGCAAAAAGGTACCTAACCAGAGGGTATGAGCATTGCAATCTGTGTGACAGGTAGATAGTACAGTGAAGAAGGATGACTCGGCCAGGCGCAGTGGTTCACACCTGTAATCCCAGCACTTTGGGAGGGTGAGGCAGGTGGATCACCTGAGGTCAGGAGTTTGAGACCAGCCTGGCCAGCATAGTGAAACCTGGTCTCTACTAAAAATACAAAAATCAGCTGGGTGCGGTGGTGGGTACCTATAATCCCAGCTACTCAGGAGGCTGAGGCAGGAGAATTGCTTGAACCCAAGAGGCGGAGGTTGCAGTGAGCCAACATCGTGCCACTGCACTCCAGCCTGGGTGACAGAGTAAGACTCCATCTCAAAAGAAAAAAAAAGAAAAAAGATGACTCAATCCTTCACACCTTGAAAAAAGTCCTTTCAGTGCATTTAACTTCCTTATTTAAAAAATACCTGGTTATTAGATAACTTTCTGGTTACTGGATAATTGGTAACCAAGAAAGCAGTACACTGGACAGTGGATTTCCATTTTCAAATCAACTTATACTGGCTACTGTAATTTAATGAAGTGTCATTCTGGTTTTTGATGAAGAGTTTTATAAATTTGATTAGTATAAATTGATGCCCAATTCAACTATTGATTGAATTGACAAAAATCAAGCTCTTGAGCCTGTTACTGAGCCTTATCATCTCTTCCTTTAAGATGTCATATGCAACTACAGAAATATTATGACAAACATGCAGAGCTATATGAACAGAGGGTCCCTTAATCATTGTTCTAATGGTCAAAAATAAAAAAGTCTTGGAAGTTATCTAAATGACCATTAGTAGGAGATGAGGTAAATATATTATGGGAAACTTATACTATGTAAAACTCAAACACTATTAAAAATAAAAACATAGATTTGTCTTTGATAATATAGAAAAAATTTCCAAGATGTATTATTAAATAAATAATGTACATCAGAACAAATAGTGTGATCCAACTTAGGTAAAACTAATATATTTGTGTGTATGACATTCGTTTATGATCAAAGTTTTCTGGAACAGTATCAGTATCAATATTAGTAGTTGCCTGTTTATAGTGGGATAGAAAAAGTATTGAGGGAACAGGGGACTTGTACTTTATAAAGTACTTCTGTAACCCTTTAAATGTTTACAATGGCCATGTAGTCCTTTTATAATGAGTATTAACTTATAGTAACTAACATATAGTCATTGAAGTAATTAATATATTTATATGAATTTACTAGTTCATATGTATATATATTATATACACACACACAAAGTGAGGGCAAGAGTAAGCACTAATTCGGCCAGGTGTGATGGCTCATGCCTGTCATCCCAACACTTTGGGTGGCTGAGATGGGAAGATTGCTTGAGGCCAGGAGTTCAAGACCAGCCTGGGCAAAATAGTGAGACCCCATCTCTGTTAAAAAAAAGAAAAAAA
>NW_016107416.1:1108616-1117908 GCF_001604975.1 Cebus imitator
TAAAAAAAAAAAAAAAAAAAAGAGCACTAATGTATGTGAAAGAAAACATGCAGAAGACAGACTGAGATGAGGAGAGGGAATAAGTCCAAGTGACACTATCCAGCCCCTAGCTCAAGAGATAACTAAGACAAATTACCCTTAGATTTTTCCATCACGTTAGTCAATAAGTGCCCATTGGTACTTAAGCTATTGTAAGTTAGATTTTCTGTCACATGCAACAAAAGAATCCGAAATGATTTTGGTCAGTTATTAAGGATTCCATGTGGCAAGATTAGAAATTAGGGCTTTATCCTATGAGATGCCACTTGTTTAAAAGTTAATAATAAAGTGTTTAAGCAATATAGGGTATAATAAAAGTTATTTGGTGAATATCATACTTTTTTTTAACAAGGGAGCAAATTATTACCAAGAGTAATTTGTTTTGACAGGATAGCATAACAAGAGTAGAAATAATCGATTAAGTCCCACCCTTGCTGGACTCTGGAACTAGAATACTTGCCCTCCATGTCATTCTATTATAGCTAGATCTTAGTGCTTCTCAAACATTCAATCCTATCTTTTACTTAGCCCAACTTTGATAGAGAAATAATTAGGCTTTGAGCAATTGAACAACTTCTTCTTCTTTTTCTCCTTCTCCTTCTTCTTTTGAGACAGAGTTTCATTTTGTCTCCCAGGCTGGAGTGCAATGGCGTGATCTCAGCTCACTGCAACCTCCGCCTCCCAGGTTCAAGTGATTCTCCTGCCTCAGCCTCCCAAGTAGCTGGGATTACAGGCACCCACCACCCACGCCCAGCTAATTTTGTATTTGTAGTAGAGACGGGGTTTCACCATGTTGTCCAGGCTGGTCCCAAACTCCTGACCTCAGGTGATCCACCTGCCTTGGCCTCCTAAAGTGCTGGGATTACAGGCATGAGCTATCATGCCCGGCCTGGAGCAATTGAACTTCTTATAGTATGATTTACCGTCATATTTTAAAGATAATATGGGTTTTCAATGAATATGGTAGTGATAATGTTGCCTATTTTAACAGCCAATGAAATGTAGCAGAAAATGTAATGCCATATGAATGGTGCATCTAACGCCACTGGATGTGAAATTCATATTTTCAATGTATATTAATAATCATGTAATAATAATTATTGATTTGTGAAAAAAATTCAAAAGGAAAAATTAAGAAAGTTGGGTATTACTCATGGTTCTTTAATAGTTTTGTATGATTGAGGCTAGGTGTGGTGGTTCATGCCTATAATCCCAGCACTTTGGGAGGCCAAAGTGGAGGATCACCTGAGGTCAGAAGTTCGAGATCAGCCTCGCCAACATAGTGAAACCCCATCTCTACTAAAAATACAAAGTTAACCAGACATAGTGTCACATGCCTGTGGTCCCAACTACTCAGGATGCTAAGGCAGGAGAATCGCTGAACCTGGGAGGCAGAGGTTGTAGTGAGCCGAGATCACGCCATTGCACTCCAGCCTGGGCAATAAGAGCTAAACTCAGTCTCAAAAAAGAAAAGAAAAGAAAAGTTTTGTATGATTAAGTAAATCACTTTCCTTTTCTAACTCAATTTTCTTACTTAAAAAATAGGAAAATAAGCAGGGTGTGGTGGCTCACGCCTGGAATCCCAGCACTTTGGGAAGCCGAGGCAGGTGGATCATGAGGTCAGGAGATGGAGACCATCCTGACCAACATGGTGAAACCCCATCTCTACAAAAATACAAAAATCAGCCCAATGTGGTGGCGCACAACTGTAGTCCCAGCTATTCAGGAGGCCAAGGCAGAAGAATCGCTTGAACCTGGGAGGCGGAGATTGCAGTGACCTGAGATTGCACCAATGCACTCCAGCCTGGGTGACAGAGCGAGACTCCATTTCAAAATACCAAAAAATGTTTTAAAAAGGAAAATAATAATATTGCACTCATACTGCTGATACAAGGATATTTAAACATGGCTTTGACAATCTTTGTCTATATTTATCAGGCACTTGAAGAACATCAGGGAAAGCTATTCTAGGAATAAATAATAAAGTTAAAATTGATTGACTACCTAATATATTCTGGGCACTATTTTAAATGTTTTACACGTATTAAATCATTTATGCCTTACAACAAACCTATGAGATAAATCTAATTATCATCCCCATGTTACCGAGGCTCAGAAAAGTTGTGATTCTTGCCCCAAAGCCAGAGCTAGCCATGATTTGAACCCAGACATCTGTAATGTCCCTGCACTTATCTAATAGTATAGTAAATAATCTAGAGCAAAATAATAAACATGAAGAAAAAATTCTGGCAGTCAACAGAGATGTCATGAGTTTTTTAATGTTTTTCATTCTACCATAAGGGATTCCCTTGGGCTAAAGACCTATTGACTTTTCATTTTAGGCACAATTTTAACGAATGTGTCAATGTTTTTCAAATCCATGGGAGATGATAGGGACAAATAAAACTGCTGATTTTGAAGAGAAAAGTTAAGAAGGAAGAGACAGAAAAATGAAAATAACACTGACAAAATAACAAAATGCATAGTAAGTATGGGCCTATTTAAGATAATGCAAACACACTTACCTACTACAATAGCCAATGAGGATATCACTGTGGTACAGCATAAATAACTGCCACTCCTAATAACTACCCTGAAGCCATCAATTAAAAGTTAAATGATGTATTTTAAAAGTCAACGCTCTAAGAGAGGCTCAAGGTCCAGACAGAAGTCCCTGTCCCAGAGAAAGATTCCAATTAAAAGAAACCTAAGGATCCTAGAAAGGCTATTTCTAACCCAGCAAATGGGAAGTTCAGAACTTCCATGGTAGATAAACATATTCTCAGATAATTTTTTATTATCTTTGATGGACAACATCAGATCAAGTAAGAAGACATGAGTTAAGAGGAATTCAGTCTCACACACTGGAGAAAAATAAGAATTGAAATAACCTGGTTCTTTTTTTTTTTTTTTTTTAGAGATGTGGTCTTTCTATGTTGCCCAGGCTTGTCTCAAACTCCTGAGCTCAAGATATCCCCTCAAAATGCTGGGATTACAAGCATGAGCTACCTCGCCCAGTCAATCCTGGTTCTTTAAGTTAGAAAAAACTCTTCTATCTTCTGCTAGAAAGATAATATTGGCTGCCTTGAGAGAAAAAACAAAAAAACTTCTTTGTTTTAATCCAATGTATATGTAAGAACAAAATCTGATAAAGGTATTATAACTAAATAAAAGCTACTGAGAAATCTTACTTAAGAATAATGATGCAAACTAGTAACTAAAATACTAGCAAACAAAATTCAGTGACATCTTAAGAGAATTAAACACCAGACCAAGTGAGATCATATTAGGAATGCAAGGATAGTTCAACATTAGGAAATTTATTGTGATAATCATATTAACAGTCAAAAGAGAAAAAGTATGTTACCCTTTCTTTTGAGTGATTTCTTGATTCATTCATCCTGACAAATATTTATTAAGCACCTACTATGTGCCAGGTGCTATACTAGATGCTTGAGATATAGCAATGAGCCAAAATAGAAAAAGTCTCTGCCCTCAAAAGCTCACATTTTAGTCAAGGAAGATATACAACAAATAATTAAGCAAATAATAATAACATCTGGTAGTGATAAGTGCTACGGAGAAAATAAAGCAGGCTAAAAAGAGAAAGAATGATGGGAAGGATGCTATTTAATATAGTTGACCAGGGAAGGCCTCTCTGTTAACATTATACTTAAGATCTAAAGGAGGTAAGAAGGCTAGCCAAGGGAATATCTGGGGGAAAATCATTCCAACTAGAGAGAAAAGCAAATGCAAAAGTCCAGAAGTAGGAGAGTGCTAAGCATTCTCCTAAGGTCACTGAAATGGTTGAGGCAGAGTAAGCAAATTGGAGACTAGAAGAACACAAGATCAGAGAGGTGGAAGGCAGAGGAGACAAATCATGTATGACCCGTAGGCCATAGTAAGGACATTAGCTTTTATTCTGATTGAGACCTATTATCACTAGAAGGTTTTGAATAAAAGCATGACACGATCTGGGCTCTGTAATAAAAAAGACTCTTCTGACTGCTAGGTTGAGAAAAGACTCCAGGGATAAAGGTAGAAACAAGTGACCAGATAGGAGAATGCTGCAGCAGTACAAGTAAGAAATGATGGTGACTGGCATCAGGATGGCAGTAGTGAATGTGGTGAGAGCTTGTTACATTTTGGATATGTAATAAATTCTATTATACTATGAAGCTGCTGATGTACATGAAAATATTTAATCTATATCAATTCAGTTTCTCCAGAGAAAGATCCTCTTATCTCCTGCCTAGAGATAGCAACAGTCTGGCTGCTAGCTTTCTGAAGCTGGGTCAGGAAAAATGCACAACATTCTGTTTTAGGGTGCAGACTTTCATGTTTTTATATCATATCCTTGTTTTCATACCCCTTCCTCAGAGTCTGATATACCCAAGTCCAGAATCTTTCTAGTTCAATTTCTCCAGAGAAGACACCTTCTGTCTCCTATATGGGGAAAACAAGGAAAGTGTCTGTTTGGGGTGGGAGAAGGAGTAAGGATCTGGGTTTTATCTGATCCTTACATAGACCTTTAAATAATCCAGTCCTTTTCAGTCCCTTTCTCCTTGCACATGTATTTCACTGGCTTTGGCTTTCTGAGGTTTCACAGGACAAATGAGTGTGCTTCTTGCTGTTGTTCTCTTCCTCTGCAGTACCTAGGTTTGAACTTCTTCTGCTTTGCTAAGTCATTTATCATTTCTCCATCCACTTTTAGC
Organism: Cebus imitator; assembly: GCF_001604975.1. NCBI lineage: Eukaryota > Metazoa > Chordata > Mammalia > Primates > Cebidae > Cebus > Cebus imitator. Next base: position 1,113,371 of record NW_016107416.1, read on the forward strand.
CTTCATATCTATGCCTTGGGGTTAAAGATGTTTCCTAATGTCACTGAATATGGAGTTTGTGTTTTTATGTCTTGTCTTCCTCATACAAATATCTTTTAACATGTTAAAATATGCCTAATATCACTCAAAATAGAACAGCATATTAAAACTTTAATAAGAGACTACTTTCCACCAACAGATTAGCAAACATCATTTACAAGGTTATTGGCAAGCTTCAGTTTCTTGCTGGCTGTTGGCTGGAAACCTCAGTGCTTTGCCATGAAAGCCTTTCCATAGGCAAGTTGCCTGAGTGTTCTCAAGACAGGGCAGCTGACTTTCCTCAGAACAAGTGAGAGAAGAGAGAGCTCAAGACAAAAGTTGCAATTTTTTTTGATTGTTTGTTTGTTTTGCATTTTTTTTAGTACAGACGGGGTTTCACCATGTGGGTCAGGCTGGTCTCAAACTCCTGACCCCGTGATCCACCTGCCTCAGCCTCCCAAAGTGCTGGAATTACAGGCTTGAGCCACCGCGCCTGGCCTGCAGTATTTTTTAAAACAGCTTTTTAAATATATAATTACATACCATACAATTCATTTATTTTCAGTGTACAATCCAATGGCTTTAGTCCATTTAGAGTTTTGCATCTACCACCACAATCAATGTTAGAACATTTTCATTACTTCCAAAAGAAATCCCATACCCAGCCATCACCCCCAACACTACCTCAACCCTACAGCCCTAGGAAACTACCAATCTACTTTCTGTCTCTCTATATTTGCCTCTTCTGGACATCACATGTAAATGAAATCATACAATATCTGGTCCTCTATTACTGACTTCTTTTACATAGTATGTTTTTAAGGTCTAACCATGCTGTAGCATGTGTAAGTATTTCAATTTTTTTATTAGGTGCTCCCTTTTTTCATTGTCTTCTGGTGAAAATCCTTTTTATTTCTGCTTATATATTCAGATATTTCTTTCTCTCACTTTTCTAGATCCAAGAAAGTCCTGGACCTTCTTGGCTCAGGCTCCAGGTTAACACTTCCTAGCTTCAGAAACAATTCCCTTTAGAACTAGCTGAGTTTCTAATTTGGTCTGTGATCCCTGGGTCCTTGCAGTCTTTTATTACCTGATCTTGCGAGTGGTATATCACTAATACCGCCATGTTCTGTTGGTGATACAGATCAACCCTAGTGCAATGTGGGTGAGAACTACACAAGGGTGCATAGGAATCATTGGGGGCCATGATGGAAGCTGCTACTGTAATGAGGATGTGGTCATGTTGCGATCCATGTTAGAAACAAAGCCTTAAGCTCTAGCTTTGCCCCATCTTATAGATCACCACCTACAGAATAACAAAAACAAGCAAACAAAAACTCACACCGCATGGTATAAAAGAGTAACCCCTACTTAGAGGGAGCTTTGACAGGAGTCAGTTTTGCTTCAGCAGCACCTGAGGTCCCTTAATGAATATACAAGTAAATATCTGCCTTTATATGAATGAGGAAATGGAGCATAACACCTGCCTTTAAAAGAGAACATTGAAGTCAAACATTTAGGCTGTTTGACTAAATACTGTACAGTGTTAGTTGTATAAATAAAAGTTGAAAAATACTCACCTGGCTTAAATGTATTCACCTGGTGAATGATTATTTCCAAGAACAGCTACAGTACCATACAGGAGAAAGTAACTACAGCTTTCTTATGGTTTGTTCATGAATATTCACTCAGTATTTTTGTCAGTCAACAAATATTAATAGTCCAGAAGGGACTTTTGCACTCAATTAATATTCTCCAAGTGCCCCTTTGGGATATGACACTATACGTAACAATATAATAAAGAAACATAAAGCCAACACACAGTCCCTTCCTTCAAAAATCTTTCATTCAAAGGCAGGAAAAAAATATATGAATTACAAAATGGTATTTGTTTGTTTTTAAGGAAAATAAACACAAGTAGCCATAAAAGTTAATCTGAAAAATAAACATATATTGCCATTTGTCTTGAATCTCTTTTTCCATCTCCATGTGTTTTTAGGTATTGATGCAACTGTTTATATACAAAATGGCCTTTTCAAGTAAAAAAAAAAAAAGGTATTTTAGGGTACAATGTAGCAGCACCATCTGTTTGGGCTTATTTTTCTGGTTAATGTGTGTGGGTCAATTCAGGAGATAACAGTAATGAGTATTTGGTGTTTTGAAATTTCATTGACAGATTAATTTGTGTTGCATCATGTAACCATGTCAAAAGAGGGTAAGTTGAATTTCTTTGATTCAATTAAAATATAGAGGAATGCAGGCCCACGAGCAGTGGCTCATGCCTGTAATCATAGCACTTTGGGAGGTGAGGTAGGTGGATCCCTTGAGGCCAGGAATTTGAGACCAGCCTGGCCAACGTGGTGAAAACCCATCTCTACTAAAAATGCAAAAATTAGCTGGGCGTGGGGTCCCATGCCTGTAATCCCAGCTACTCAGGAGGCTGAAGCACGAGAATTGCTTGAACCCAGGAGGCAGAGGTTGTAGTGAGCTGTGATTGTGCCATTGCACTCCAGCCTAGCAGCCCTAGGAAACTACCAATCTACTTTCTGTCTCTACATATTTGCCATATATATATACATGAAAATGCACAAAGATATCTTTACTAAACTTGGTTTAGTGGAAATATTCTAGATCAACAGATTGAAGGAAGCTTTATTTAAAATAGTTTTGCAGATAGGTATATAAGCTCAAGACCAGATTAATTTGTGATAGTATGAAACTGTAAAGAATGTAATTTTATACATTTCCATTTTTGTAGACTATTAACAAGAAATTTTAGAGTGTGTATAATTTGGCATTTATTTGCAAGATCAACTTAAAAGCAGCATTCAAACAATCCAGTTAGCAGCTTCCAGCCCATCTCAGTTTTTATAACCCAGGCAGAAACTATCACACAAATAAATGGTTTTCACTCAAGGAAACTCCCAGGCACAGTAATGTCAAATCAAGCTGCAAGTTCTTAATATATAAAGGAAGAGGAAGAGGAAATTTACTTTAAGTAAGGATGACTCTTTCCTCCACTATATAAAAAATAGACAAATACCATTTTACCCCCACTAGATTGGCAAAAATTAAGAAGTATAACAATACCAAGTATTAAAGAGTACATAGAATTCTTACATGCTGTAAGAGAGAAAAGCTATTTGTCATTAATTATCTTATAAAGTTGAAAATTTGCATACTTTACAAGACAGCAACTCTACTCCTAGGTGGAAACACTTGCATATATTATCATGAGGCCTGTATAAGAATATTTATAGCAGCAGTGTTCAGAATAATAATTTTTAAAAGTCTGGAAACAACCCCCAAGTATGTATCAACAGAAGAATAAATTGCAGTATATTCACACAATAGAATGTTATGTGGTGTTGAAAATGAAAGAACTATCATTATATATAATAACATAGATGAATCTTAGAAATAAATTCCAGGAAACTATACATTAGATGATAGCATTTTTACAAAACTCAATAGCATGCAAATTAAACAACATGTTGCTTTAGCATTTTTGTGATGAAATTAAATTTTGAAAAGAAAACTGCAAAGGAATAATAAACATAAAATTTAGGATACTAGTTTTCCATATAGAGGGAAAGAGAGGAGAAACACAAAGGAGATACAAATTACTAGGAAATGTCCTAATTCTTGGGGTGGCTAGAGGTTTATGAATATTCATTATGTTATTAAGTGTTATACTTAATATATGTGTTGCATATATATTTTGTATGTATTAAAAAGCAAATTTTTGGCCAAATGCAATGGCTCACGCTTATAATCCCAGCACTTTGGGAAGCAGAGTTGCGTGGATCACCCAAAGTCAGGAGTTCGAAACCAGCCTGGCCAACATAGTGAAACCTCATCTCTACTAAAAATACATGATGGCACATGCCTGTAATCCCAGCTACTCAGGAGGCTGAGGTAGGAGAATTGCTTGAACGTGGTAGGTGGAGGTTGCCAGTGAGCCGAGATCACACCATTGCACTCCAGCCTGGGTGTTGCAGTGAGACTCTGTCTCAAAAAAAAAAAAGGCAAATTTTTAAGAGATTGGTCAAATTCATCCTTACCACCTCCAAGTGAAAAATAAAAAAGCTGATTTTTACTCTGCATGTAAAGAAATTAAGGGTGGCATGGCCCTATCCTCAAATAGGGAATGACATAAAGAGTTCTGCAAAATAGAACCTAACTCAAAGTTACTGACAGATTTTTAAGGGAATAATCAGTCAGCTGGAGCCAAAAGAATGTAAGTTAAATAAAATCCATGTGAACTAAATGGAATTTTTTTCCTCCCTAACATGTTAACGGAATGTGCACTAAACTGAACCTCTTATCTGCCAGTCAGAAATAAATTGGGATGATACAGGATAGAATCTCGGCATCACCAGGTAGAGTTAAGATTTCCAGAGATAAAGGAGCAGGAAGGCCAGGCACGGTGGCTCATGCCTGTAATCCTAGCACTTTGGGAGGCTGAGGCAGATGGATCACCTGAGGTCGGGAGTTCAAGACCAGCCTGGTCAACATGG
>NW_016107416.1:1118653-1123910 GCF_001604975.1 Cebus imitator
AAATGCATCTTATGAATTAACTAATTTAATCCTCACAATATACCTATGTGGTAGTTACTATTATCATCCTCATTTGATAAGTGAAGAAATTAGGGCCTGTAGAGGTTAAGTAATTGAATTTGCCCAAAGTTGCATAGGAATCTGAAAGCAGAGTTTTGAACCCAGGAGATTACATTACACAGATCCATGTTCTTGACCACCACACTGAACAGAGGAGGGATGTTCTAAATAAAAGTTAGGAAAAACAGAAGATTTTCAAAAGTTGTTCATTACACAAATTCATTAATGTGTGCTCTTGTACAATAGAGGTATATGGTAACTATTAAATTTGCACACCTAAAACATTGTTATACTTTGGTGAATAACACTGGGTGTGTCTCAAAAGTTCAGTACTGGACCCTACAGGAAGGTAGAATGTTGCAGAGGAACTAGTGGAGAACAGCTGTGTCTCTGGTTAGTCTTATCAGAAAATCTCCTGTTTGATTCCTCATGAGATGGAGGCAGAAAGTCTTAGCAAAGCCTCCAATTTGTCATATAATAGACTGATACACTTTATAGCCAATCTCAATACATGTACATATTTATTGTTTCTTTTTTGCCTTCTCAGCAATTTAATAACGGACTCATTGGCTAATTTGGTTCAGCATGGTGCTAATAAAGTAAAATTGATGGGTTTAATTCCCTTTCAACTCTGGTGGCCATAAACTGCACCCCTTACCTTGGCAAACATGAGCTGTTGAGTGACCTCAGATAAACTATTTGGCTCAGAACAAGTCTATCAGTTGTTCAAAAGATAATGCTTTACATAAAAGTATGTCAGAACATTTATCTTTGTATTCAGGGACAACACATTAATTTTAACAGAGAACAACAAATGTGATTCTTTTAAATATCTACAATAGATCTCTGCAACAATCAGGAATAGATATTTGGGAAGTTCAATATCCTATATTTATTCAAATTGATCCTACTACTTATGTTACACAGGCATTTTAGTCTTGGACAAACTTCATGATCCAATACATACTCAATTCATCTTGCTTGTATATAGCCAGAAATAACTAAATTAAAAATAAAAATAACAAAAACTATCTTTCCTTTTTAAAATTTGTTTGTTAAGAGACAGGGCCTTGATCTGTCACCCAGGCTGGAATACAGTCGTACTACCATGGCTAACGCCGGGCTCAAGCAATCCTCCCGCCTGGCCTCCCAAGTAGCTAGGACACAGACGTGTACCACACCCAGCTAATTCTTTTTTTAAAAAACTTTTTTTAGGGATAGGGTCTTGCTAGGTTGCTCGAGTTGGTCTCAAACTCCTGGGCTCCAAATATCCACCCACGTCAGCCTCCCGAAGTGTTGGGATTATAGGCATGAGCCACCACGTCCAGCTTATCTCAATTTCTGATTGCTTACAGAAAAACTCTTGCCTAAGGACAAACTACTGAAAATGAAATCAATTCCAACTAAAAAATACAGATTTATTATGCTTAAAATAAAGTGATCTGAAGCAAATAATGCAATTCATTGAGAGAAACCTACAGAGTTTCACTTAACAGGTGCTTCTGCTCAGCAAACTAAATCTAAATTTTTAAAAATTTTTTTGACACATAATTGTATATATTTATGGGTATATAGTGATGTTTTGATATATACAAGGTATAATGATCAGATTAGGGTAATTAGCATAGTTATCATTTCAAACATTTGTCTTTTTTTTTTCTGTTGGCAACATTCAATATCCTCCTTCTACCTATTTGAACCTATGTATTACTGTTAACAATAGTCACCCTACAGCGCTGTAGAACATTAGAACTTATTCCACCCATCTAGCTGTAATTTTGTATTCTTTAGCAAATCTCTCCCTATTCTCCTTTCCCCCTACCCTTCACAGCCTCTAGTTATCTTCTGTTCTACTTTCTACTTCTGTGAGATGAACTTTTTTTTAGCTTCCACATTTGAGTGAGAATATGCAGTGTTTAGCTTTCTGTTTGTTCCTGGCTTATTTCACTTAACATAATGTCCTCTAGTTCCATCCATGTTGCTGCAAATAACAGGATATATCATTCTTTTTTGTGGCTGAATAGTATTCCATTGTGTATATATACCACATTTTCTCTATTCACCTGTTGGACTTGTGGGTTGATTCCATATTTTGGCTATTGTGAATAGTACTGCAATAAACATGGGGGTGCAGATGTCTCTCCTATACTGATTTCCTTTCCTTTGGATAAATGCCCAGTAGTGGGATTGCTGGATCATATAGTAGTTCTATTTCTAGTTTTTTGAGAAACCTCCATACTGTTCTCAATGGTAGCTCTACTAGTTTACATTCCTGCAAGGACAGAAGAGTTTCCTTTTCTCCGCATCCTCATCAGCATTTGTTATTTTTTGTCTTTTTGATAATAGTCATCCTAACGGGTGAGATAATACCACATTGTGGTTTTGATTTGCATTTCCCTGATGCTTAGTGATGTTGAGCATTTCCCTATATATTTCTTGGCCATTTATATGTCTTCTTTTTTTTTTTTTTGAGACGGAGTTTCGCTCTTGTTACCCAGGCTGGAGTGCAATGGCGTGATCTCGGCTCACCACAACCTCCGCCTCCTGGGTTCAGGCAATTCTCTTGCCTCAGCCTCCTGAGTAGCTGGGATTACAGGCACGCGCCACCATGCCCAGCTAATTTTTTGTAGTTTTAGTAGAGACGGGGTTTCACCATGTTGACCAGGATGGTCTCGATCTCTTGACCTCGTGATCCACCCACCTCGGCCTCCCAGAGTGCTGGGATTACAGGCGTGAGCCACCACGCGAGAAATGTCTGTTCAGATCAATTGCCCATTTTAAAACTGGATTGTTTGTTTGCTGTTGAGATGTTTGAGTTCCTTGTATATCCTAGTAGATCCAAATTTTTGATGTGATCTGACATCTGACAAAGCCACAACAGTAAAGGAAGTGCCTCATCCCTATCCAAAGATATTCAGAGGAAAGGAAAAGGATGCTGAAAGCTAGCATTCGACTGAAAACTTATCAGACAAAGAATGAGGATAAGTAAATCTCCAAATTCAACTGGAAACAGAAATGGCTGAAATTAGAGCAGGAACAAATAACATTTTTAAAAATATTGAAAGATACCAATTTATAAAGAAATGTAAAATGTTGATGGCTGACATTTCAAAGTATATATAAAAATCATGCTCTTGGAAAGGGCTGATACTAAAAACTTCTTCAAAGTAGGTCGATTGCAGTGGCTCATGCCTGTAATCCCAACACTTTGGGAGGCCGAGGTAGGCAGATTACCTGAGGTTGAGAGTTTGAGACCAGCCTGACCAACATGGAGAAACCCTATCTCTACTAAAAATACAAAATTAGCCAGGCATGGTGATGCATGCCTGTAATCCCACCTACTCGGGAGGCTGAGTCAGGAGAATCACTGGAACTCCCAGTTACTTGGGAGGCAGAGGTTGCGGTGAGCTGAGATTGAGCCATTGTACTTCAGCCTGGGCAACAAGAGCCAAGCTCCATCTCGAAAAACAAACAAACAAAAAAACCTCTTCAAAGTAAGTTAAATATAAATACTACAGAAATGGGGTCGGGGAAAGGGGAGGAGGAGGAAAAGGCAGAGTTAGTTTAGATTGTGCAAGCTATGGAGGAAGACTGGGATCTAGCTCTGCCATTTAGTGACTGTGATTTTGGCAGATGTCTTAATCTCTGCATCTCAGTGTTCTCATCTATAAAATGAGAATAATAGAATTTACTCATAAGGTTGTTGTTAGCATTTTATTAGCTAATATATAAAGAGTGCTTATGCAGTGCCAGCATATAAGGGCACTATATGGTATTATACTTCCAAATACAATATAAAGATTAACAACAATGATAACATTTAATCAGAAAATCAGGAAGAAATCTGACACAGATCTACAATCCCTTATCCAAAATCCTTGGGAACACATGTGTTTCTGGACTTAATTTTTTAATATTTTAGTGTATAATACATTGTATTATCTATATTTTACTTAATATATAGCAACCTTTAGTCAAACACACTAATGTTTCTATAATGAAATGTATCAGTAGTCACACTAAATGGAATAAATGATAATTTCTTTTTTTTTTTTTGAGACAGAGTCTCACTCTGTCACCCAGACTGGAGTGCAGTGGCCTGATCTCGGCTCACTGCAACCTCTGCCTCCAAGGATCAAGTGATTCTCGTACCTCAGCCTCCCAAGTAGCTGGGACCACAAGCATCTGCCACCATACCCAGCTAATTTTTGTATTTTTAGGAGAGATGGTGTTTCGCCATGTTGGCCAGGCAGGTCTCAAACTCCTGGCCTCAAGTGATTCTCCTGCCTTGGCCTCCCAAAGTGCTGGGATTACAGGGGTGAGACACTGCACCTGGCCCATAAAGGATAATTTTAAATAGATTCATGTTAGTTCAGATTTTGCCACTAAATGATTTAAAAATTTTTTTTTGTATTTTGGAATTACAGATAAGGGATTGTGAAGCTGTATCTGTACAGCCATAAATCTTATTAAATAATAGAATAATCATTAAGAGAAATATACAGCAATGATATTAAATGAAAAACTTCTGAAAACCTAATGAGTACCCAGAAAACCTAATGAGTTTATTTTTCACTTAAGAAAAAACAAAAAATGTATATATAATTATCATATAGGATGTTACTCGGCTTACACTTGGGTGACTTTTTTGTGACATAAATTGTTCACAATGCCTGCCTGGAATATCTCACTAAATGTTCCCATGCCTGACTATTTCAGATCTCTGTTCAAATGTTACTTCTTCAGAGAGGCTTCCTTGATCACTCTATTTAAAATACTGGCTGAGTGGCATGCATGGACACTTTCACACACAATCGCACAGAAACTCTCTTTCCCCTTATTTATTTTCTTCTTCTTTTAGCACTTATCATTATCTAGCATTATACATTTGTTTATTATCCATCTTACATAGACTGGAAACTCTATCACAGTAAAACTTCATTTTCTTTAAGCATCTAGAACAATGTCTGGTAAAAAGACATTTGATAAATATTGCTCAAAATATGACCCAAGAAAATAAGGCTGACTGAAAAATAACAAAGGATTCCAAGAACTAGTCCTGATATAGCAGGTCATGCCTACTTTCCAGAAGTTCAAGGCCAGAAAAAAAAGCCATCTAAGGCCGGGCGCTGTGGCTCACGCCTGTAATCCCAGCACTTTGGGAGGCTGAGGCGGGTGGATCACGAGGTCAAGAGAT
>NW_016107416.1:1124005-1125395 GCF_001604975.1 Cebus imitator
AAAAAAAAAAAAAAAAAAAAAAAAAAAAAAAAAAAAAAAAAAAAAAAAAAAAAAAAAAAAAAAAAAAAAAAAAAGCCATCTAAACACCAACTGTAATATGTTTATGTAAGATGTCTATTTTTATAGTAACATAAAAAAATCTCTTCATCATACATACACTTATTAAGTAAATAATTATTTCCTCGCTAGGAAATAAAAGCTAATTATTACATTTACTTTATCTTAAATTTTATTTTTTATTGATACAAAATACTTGTACATATTTTGGGGATACATGTAATAATTTAATACATTCATATAATTTGTAAAAATCAAATCAGTGTAATGGGATATCTATCATCTTAAATTTTAATCTTATGTTATTTGAATTATTCTTTTAGCTATTTTGAAATACACAATGATTATTAAACTATAGTCACCCTACTGATTTATCAAATACTGTCTTATATCTTCTATCAAACTGTATATTTGATTCCATTAATCAACCTCTCTTCATCTCTCCTCTCCTCTCCCCTTCTCAGCCTCTAGTAACCACCAACCTACTATCTATCTTCATGAGATCAGTGCTGGGATTACAAGAATGAGCCATTCGCCCAGCCAGGATTTCATTCTTTTTTATGGCTGAATAATATTCCATTGCATATGAATCACATTTTCTTTAACCGTTCATCCACTGATGAGCACTTAGGTTGATTCTATATTTTGTCTATTTCAATAGGGCTTCAATAAACATGGGACTGCAGCTATCTCCTCTTTGCTATGCTGATTTCCTTTCTTTTGAATATATACCCACTAGTGTAACTGCTGGATCATATGGTAGTGCTAGTTTTAGTTTTCTGAGGCACTTCCATACAGTTTTCCTTAGTGGCTGTACTAATTTACATTCCCACCAACAATGTATGAGGTGTCCCCATTCTCCACATCCTTACCAGTATTCGTTATTCCCTGTTTTTTTTGATAAAAGCCATTTTAACTGGGATGAGATGATATCTCATTGCAGTTATATTTACATTTAATAATTAATTTTAAGTATTTTGTTTGAGTAAGTAGACAAGAAAAAGTATGGTCAAAAGATAAAAATGATTACTATAACACAAAATATTAAAGAAATAACTGACTTTATATTTTTCACTTGGAGTATTGTCTCTATTTTTTTCTCCTGACACATTTTAATCATCACGAAAAGAAATCCCATTGACGTTCTTCATCTAATTGCAAAATGCTACTGCATTAGGTTATAAAAATGGCCTGGATTAGCCTCAGAAGGCAACAGTGTCTGGTTGTATGTATGTATAGCAACACATTGCATTTAAAAGTAAGCAAGCAGGCCGGGCGCGGTGGCTCAAGCCTGTAATCCCAGCACTTTGGGAGGCCGAGGCGGGTGGATCAC
>NW_016107416.1:1125617-1205382 GCF_001604975.1 Cebus imitator
AAAAAAAAAAAAAAAAAAAAAAAAAAAAAAAAAAAAAAAAAAAAAAAAAAAAAAAAAAAAAAAAGTAAGCAAGCAAAGGAGTTTTAGAGTCACCATAAAATATGCAACAAAGTTCAGTAGTGCTATCCAGTTCAGACAGGTCCACTCTTTAGAAAAGCCCAGCTTTCTTCTTCATCTCTAAGTTCATCCACGTTAGTTCTGACATCTGAATTACATTTAAAAATAAGGAAAGAAAATAAAGGTGCAAATAAGAATTTAGGTCACACTCTTTGCAAAAGTATCAAGGATAACTACCATTTTCAAATTGTCATACTTGCAGCCTACAAATTTACATTTTGCTGATATGGTAAATGTAAGACAACAGTATCATTTCAACATCTGTTACTTCTACTTTGGTATTTTATTCTTGTCATTACTTTTAAATGATAATGAAAAATATGCTCCAACATTACTTAATGATTTTAAACTGTTATCCCAGATTCTGTAAGGATTTTCTGCGAGAATTACTTGGGAAAAAAAAGGAAATTGAGATTGTATACATTTTCTATAGGAAGAGAAACCCTTGGAATAAAACAAATTAGCACACACATCTGGTTCAGGTGTTGTTAACCAGTGAAATGATTCTAGAATGGGAGGAGATGGGTTAAAAAGATGAAGCCCAACAACTGATACCAAAAAAGATCAGAGATTCCGAGTTACATAAAATTTGACAAATGAGGTCAAGTTTAAATATTACTGGTCCCTTTGCTCTCAAGTTTCATATTATTGTTTAGTGAGTTTCATCTGGATAAACACACGTTGGTGGTGGTGTAGTTAGGAGGATGAGGAACGATTTACCCCAGCTTCACACCCTCAATAGAGGGGGTTATGCTTACCTGCTTATAAAAACCAATTCAATAACATGTTAGCATTTAAGGAGTAAAGGATTCACTTTAATAACTCCAACAACGAAAAAGCGGTCCTTGCTTAAAGCAAAAATTCAAGATTGCTACTATAGTCTGTTTCGGCGCAAATAGGAACTTTACAAGTCTTACGCTTCTGACCCTTGTCTTCAAGTCCCTAAACTGGAATAAAACCAGATAAACGCCTGAAGAACCACTTCACACCCTAAACACGTGCAAACTTTGTTCAACAGAACACTTTACTGCCAAAATGGAGTTGGCAGAAGTTTGGAGCAAAGGCCCTCAGGCTGCACGATTTGTTGGCACCAGAGAGCTTAAAATTCTTAACATAATACTGCAGAGTTTGAGTACTACCAATTTGCTTGAGACTCCTCCTCCAAGTTTGACTTGAGAAAGATGGAAGCTGCCATGAAGAAAGACTATTAACATTTCATCATCTATCCAGAAGTACTTTTATTTCTCACTCCTGATTTTCATACCTCTATATTACTTGGTGGTTGCATTTCCACAGTAAATCAAACAGAGTCTACTTTGAAATGCATATAAATTCAATTGTATTGGGTTGCTTGGATAAAGGGACACAGGGAGAACTACTATAAATAAAACTAATTATGACAAAGTTCTACTTAGAAAACACTTGATCCAAATAACCCCCATATATCACAATTTCTTACCATAAAAATGTGGGAGAAATTAAGATATAGAATTACCTGTAAATTGCTATCATTTTACATTTGGTTCAGCTTGCCTTCTCACTTCTGTAAGTCTGAGTGATGGTAGTTTATCTTGTATGTGAACAATTTAGGAAAGCCAGGAAAGACGCCAAGTGGAGTTCTCTTCAACAAGGGTCAACAATAAAGTCCTATTTGGAATCTTCATAAGCTTGGCGCTGTTAACTAGGAAAAACTGCATCTGAATTTTAAAATTACAGTTGAGTACAGGCAAATATATAACTCACAAATTCAAACTTGTAAATGCTTGATAAATACGCAGTACTGAGAAAGGACGGTTTGCTTTGGAAGGTTATCTTGTCCTAAGTTTCAATGAAAGACCAGATTTAAAGATGTCACTTGCTTCTCATACACTTAAAAAGCTTTTTTTCTTGAAACTTTCCAATGTTTTCCCTCCGTAGCTCCATGTATTTTAGTAATGTCTTTGATAGCTTTTCTGTTTCTCCTCCTCTAGAACCGCCTTTTTGTAATTCTCAGCTCTGATTTTATATCATAAAGTCACTAGCTTCTACCTGGGCGTGGTGGCGCATGCCGGTTAATCCCAGCTACTCGGGAGGCTGAGGCAGGAGAATCGCTTGAACCCAGGAGGCAGAGGTTGCGGTGAGCGGAGAACGCGCCATTGCACTCCAGCCTGCGCAATAAGGGCGAAACTCCATCTCAAAAATAAGAAGAAAAGAATCACCAGCTTCTAATCTCCATAATACAGTTGGAAACACTTAGGACAGAATATCCTTTAGGATAAGTAGCAGAAGACTGTACTTTGAAGGATATTTATACAGTAGTGCTGCCACCTAAAGATGAGGTGAATAAAAAAAGCAATTCAAAGGAAATAACCTATCACCCTTAAGCCAGTCTCATTTTCTCACCTCCAGCTAGGAATAAGCGTGTTGTTGTTGTTGTTGTTGCTAATACGCAAGTTGAACTGTTCCGCAATAACTTATTGCTGAGCTGTAATTCTCTAAGGCAGAAAATTTCAGACTCAAACCTTTTCTAGTCCTCTGCAATTCTTCTCAGCCATCAGGCACTGCCTACAATACGGGTAGCAAAAGATACTTGGAAGAAAACAATTGAGAGATTTCTGGTTTAGTGGATAAAGCAGGCAGTAATAGACCTTAGACTTTTCCCTCTATCAGTGACCGACTCCTCGCAACGCTGAACAACTGACTTACATTTTGATAACTCAGTTTCCTTCTGTAAAATGGGATTAATTAAACCTTAGTCCCACTTGTCTCGCAGACTCAATTAGATATGATTCTTGGAAAAGATCCTCTAACAAGTGAGTTTAAAAGTCTACTATTGCCTAAGAAAGGGGCATTTTGTGGTGTATTTGCAAAGTAACTTTAAAACAAAATACACTAAGTTAAATAGGTTGAGGCAATGAATAAGTTTTCCTAAATCACAGTTTGACTTCTTGGAGGTTTATTTAAATAATGATAAAGATTATAAAGGCAGTTCCTATTTATTTTGCAGCAGTTATTAGCTGACCCATGTTCCATCTATGTACTCAGTGTTGCAGGATGGTGACGTGACAGCAAAGGCGGCGAGGAAGACCGTTACCGTGCACCCAACATCTTGTCAAACTTGATACGATTTCAAGAAGACTGTCTTAAAGATTGTAAGTCTTTAAGACTATGTGAAACACATTTTATAATTCTACATTTTGTCCTTGCATAGCAATTTATGAAAAATAACTTTTACTCTGTCCCCCTCGGCTCAAGGAAGTCGCATTCCCTCAAAGGGGCCCCGGCTTCAATATATTATACTGCGTGGGAGGCTGGGCAGCAACCCCAAGCTTCCTGTCAAGGATTCCTGGGGCCAGAGCCTGAAAAGTGGTCTAGCCTCTCTTCTTTATGCTAATTCTGTCCTTCCAACCCCTCTCGGCGGGTGTCTGAAGGCCAAGGTGAGACCTTCCCGGGAGATGAAAGGCCTATTGCCTCCTCAGAGACCCGGGCGGAGTTGGGGCGCGGGTGCGGCGTGATCGGGTGGCAGCGGTAGCGGCAGCCGCTACGACGCACAGGGTCCTAAGTTGGAGCTGGCGCAGGCCCTTCAGGGTTCTATCCCCGCCTGAGCCTAGTTTCGGCCTTCAGAAGCCCAACGAGGAATAAGTCCTCTGTGGGCGCTACGGCCAGTGGGTGAAGGAAGTATGGGTGGAGAGGCCACAAACAGCCCCCTCCTCAGACGCGCCCCAAGGCCTGTGCCGCGGAATGTTGACGCGCCAACAGCCGAGAGGGCGCGCTCACGCGCGAGATGGGGGCGGGAAGAGCGCGCTCAGCGGCCGCCGCGGCGGCAGCTAAAACGGAGGGACGCGAGAGCGGAGGGAGCGAGCCGCGGAGTGGGGAGGAGGGGTGGGGAACGCGGTGCGCGCGCTGACGTCGCCCGGAGTCACGCACGGAGCGCCGGGTTACGCGCCGACGTCTGGCTGCCACGACTTGCCGTCTGCGGCGGCGGCGGCGGCGGCGAGCGGATCCCGCAGGGGAAGGAGGAGGAGGAGGGAGAGCCAAGCGGGCTGTGAGTGAGCGGGAGAAGCAGGGTGTGAGCCGGACTTGCCCGCGGGAGGGAGAGCGAGCGAGAGCCGAGCCTGCCAACAGAGCCGCCTCCTCCTCCTCCCCTCGGCGTCCCGCCCCCGCCTGCCAGCCCGCCCTCTTCCCTCCTCAGCCCGCAGAGCCCAAGTGAGGCGCAGCTCGGCTAGCGCCGCTGTCCAGGACAGGTGTGCGCGCGCGCGCCCTCCTCCCCTCCCCCCTTCCTCGCGCCTGCCTCGCGCGCGTCCTCCCTCCCGCCAGCCTGCGCCCTCCCTCACCTGCGGCAGGACAGCGCCCGCCCGCCCGCCCGGGTAAGCCCCTCGCGACCTTCCCTGCTGCCACTGCCACAGCTCGAGGTGCCGCCTGCCCCGTCCCCTGTACTTGCTCTCTCAGCCCAGAAATAATTATAGTACCATTGCAGACATCCCCGCACCCTCCCTCTCGGAGACCCAGGCGGTGCAGCAACGTTCTCCCCCACCCCCCGCAGCGAGAAACGAATGAACCCCCTCCTACTTCCAAAAGAGAACAAAATAACACGCTCCTTAAGAAAAGAGACAATCCTACCTCCGCAGGCGCTGGAGACCACCAATGATGCGTTTGCTTAGCAATCCCTGAGCCCCATTTCCCCTGGCCGCCTTCGCCCTGGGGCCTGGGACTGTGCGCTAGACGTGGCTGACACTCCCTGCACGGCAACCCTGGGAGGAGGGAGACGAAGGAGAGTTCTATAACCCAGGCTTTACTGCCAACCCCTCCTCTGTTCAGCTCCCCCCACCCCACCACCACCACCAAATGTATACACCCGCCCAGGATGCGCTGTAAAAACAAAACAAAACCAGAAAAAAAACCTTTGCTGCTGACATCGCAGATGAAGCCAGGCCCAAAGATGGGTGACCCGAACAAGGCATTTTTACTGCCCCACAGCGCTGGGTCAGCTCCACAGCTCCTCTACCTTTGTCCGAGGGCAAAAGGAACGGATGTGAAGCTGAGGGGTCTTCTCTGTGAGCGGCAGTGGACCCCGGAGGCGGGCTGTGATGTATGTAGGGGAAGGCACCCAACCAATATATCTGCCATAAACCTGAACTTGGGTTGGAGAGGCCCAAGAGACTGGCTGGGTAACTCCGGTTCGTAGCTGTCTACCCTGGAATAAATGCCACGTTCTTTTCCGCGGTGTCTGCGGGACCCTCTGTTGAGGGTTCTAATTCGTTTTGGTCTGGGCTCCTTACGTTTCTGTCCGACCAGGCGCTTTTGGACAGCTTTTCGCAACGGTGTCTATGCTTGTGTTCGGTGTCCTTGGAAGGGAGGTCCCAGAGCTTTACAATAGGCTGGATTTGGTTTGACATCTTTTGGTGGACTGTCAAAGGGGAAAGGAAATTTTTGGATTACTTCAAGATCCCCCACCGCCCCCGCCCAACTGACGTTTGCGAATTGCGGCTTTGAAAATAGGAATGTTGACTAGAGTGTGGAGAGAGAGTTGCTGATTTCATTGCTTTGAGTACTAGTAAAATCATTTAAGTATCAACCGGAAGGGAGAGAGCTATTGACATTTACATCGGTTCTGTTTGGACCTTTGGGGTATATAAAATGTCGGGTTCTCTGAATCTTTTATCGAATTTAGAATGTCTGCTACATTTATTTAACTCTTCTGCAAATGCTTAAAATGAAAACATTTTGGAAATGCAAGAATTTTTATAATGTGGATTGTTCTCTTCATATTTTAAATGTTTACTTCATATCTTTAATCCTAAACATTAAAATAGCATTGAAGAGTCATGATTTTCAAGATTAAGTGAGCTAAAGAAAAGGGATACGCTTTTAAAGAAAGATCCGGGAAATGCTGTTACTATTAGTCGTTGTTGTTGTTAAATGTTAAGATTTGGGAGTTTCTCTTTTTTGGTAGATACTCATGAGAAGAAATGGCTCATATCGCCACTTTGAACATTTGCAGTACAATATCCCAGTTAGTTTTAATGAGTTGGGTATTGAAGATAGTTGTCTGGTTTAAGACTGGTATTTAACCTAAGAACTTGAAAACACAAGCGCTAATGTTCTTTATTTTGGAAATTTGTGATTTTGTAAAATATTAATCAACATATTGTTTCTATTAGGAACGCTATAACCAAAAGGGTTACTACCCAGAGGTAGACAACCTCTTTCTATTTTATAAATGTGTGTTGATTTTTACTTTATAAAACCAAAGCTGAATTAGATTATTTCAGAATCACCTGTAGTTCAGGCTGAAGAAAATTAAAGCTTTTTTCCCTTTTTGTTCTGCCTAATGTCTATTTCTTTGCGCACAATTTTTTGTTGGTAAGAGTTTGTTAAATACCCAGAGACAGTGGGATTAAAAATAAAGCAGTCTCTATTCTTTTTAAAATGTGTCTGTTGTATTAATAATAAAAGGGCTCAAGAAATCCAGAGACATTATGTCTTTAAAATGTAAGCAAATTTTGAGGAGAAAGGAAATGTTTACTTTTGACAAGTTTTTCATTAACATGGATTTTTGCTGCATATTAATTTGCTGTATATTATATTTCGTTTTCCCTTTGTCTTTCCTACATTGTGATGAAATTACACATTTAGTTTTACAACTATTTGTTTTACAGTAACAAATTCAAACAGCTGGATACTAGAACAGACTTTTCATTCACCAAGTTAGTATATTGTTTAGATAATTAACAAATGGTTAGAAGTCTTAAAATCCACTCATTTTCTAATGACTTTTGAGTGTTACAATGCAAATATAACTGTGAAGTTTTACTTAAAGTTTAAACTTTTTGTTTTAAGACTTTTCTGGAAGTTTATATTCATTTCTCCCAAGGAAAGCTGCCTTTCACCTCTTTAGTCTGAGAAAAAAACCCACACTTAAAGGCTTATCCTGAAATTAACTCTCATTTCAATAGTGAAAATATGCTAAATATCCTATTTATCATTGAATTATTTTGGAAATGCCATGTTAATCTTGTTTGCTTTTCAGAAACGTATAAAGTAGGAGAGAAGCTGGCATATAAGGGAAAAGTTTTATACAGAGATAATGAATAGCATAAAATAAGTACATATTTATGTGGAGAGATCTAGGTCTCAGTCATTTGCTGATTTGAGCTTAAAATTCTCAGTTTAAGTGTACACGTGATGTTCAGCTTGTGTTCTGTCTAGAATCTTCATAATTGGCTTTGCGCTGGGGAACTAAGAAGTCAGTTGTTGGTGGCAGCCACTTTTTCAGAAAAACAGGGTACTTCCAAACAAATCACTTCGGAATCCCTGTATATAGACGTCTACGACGACGGAGGGCAAGAAAATTTAGACTGGAAGTTGGGATAGGACGGAAGGCATTTTCGAGTCTTAGTCTTCTGTCCTGGGGGCAGCAATCAGCACAGAAGAAAGGCAGGAACTGGCAGGGGGTGGGTGGGGCCCTCATCGTATTCTCTTTGGCTTTGTTGCTGCCTTGAATTCTCATTAGGGAGCAGGGGCTTGGTTTGATGCAAGGTAAACTCTTGAGGAAGAACAGCAGCCCTTCTAGATTGGATTTTACTAGATCTTAGCCTCAGTTTACTAGCAAAGCGCAATGCCCCACTCCATTCTCTGTGGAGATCCTGCTGCTCAGCCTTTCTGTTCCTGGAGGGGCTGGGGTCTATCCAGGGTCCTGATTGCCACTGTTTGAGCCTGGAGGAGCTACTGCTTCTTCACACATCTATTTCTGTGCAGTGGAAAGTGCTTCAAAAGTTCTGTGTCCCCTTCCCAATAGACTTTGGGACGGGGAGGGAGTGTAGAAAAATCACGGAAATGATACTATGTGGTACTAGAGGTTGCCCCCAAAGTGAGCAAGTTCTTTATGGAGCCCAAAGCCTGGGCTTTTATCTCTTGGCGTGGGCCTTCCTGTTCAGGGAGCCATTTCAAGGACCACTGGACATAGGTGGGTTGTTGTGGGTCCGGTGCACAGGACTGCCCCCGTTTGCTCTTTGGTGGCCAGGTGCTGCTTGTTTCTTTTCAGTGGGAAGTCGCAACTTCAGCCCAGGACTGAAGTAGCTAATGCTGAGTAGAATGGGGCTCTTACTAAGGGAAAAAGGAAGCTGTGAATACCTAGCAGGCAAGTTTGTTCAGGAGGCGAAGGGATATGTTCGGGGGCTTTGAGGGTTCAGGAATCAACAAGGCTTATTCCCTAGGCTGCTCTTGGTTTTTTGATCGTTAGTCCACTCTCTTCTAGGAAGCTGGGCAACCATATTTCAGTTGTCCCTCTGGCTAAGAGTGAGGGAGGCAAGTCTCCTTTTGGGGGAAGAGATGCTCAATGGGAATACAACCCACGGGTGGAATAGATACACTTTTCTCAGGATAGAGGCAGCAATCTGTGCTTGAGAAAACTAGTCGCAGAGCTGTGTGATCTGTAGCCTCTCAGCTGCCTGTAGAAGGTGATAGGGGAAGAGTGTGGGAGCATTGGCAGGGGGGTCCCCTGGAGATAGGCCTTAGCTTTCTCCACAGTGCCAGGGATGCAGACTGCAGTCAGAGAGTATGAGCACTTAGTACCTATCTGGAAATAGGCCCTGGGTTATACACCAGGTCTAGTAAGAGAGAAATCAGTTATCTCTGAGCCCCTTTATAACACCAGGGAAAATCCCTTTTGGCTATCACCGTCCAAAGATTCACTGGTTCAGTAATGGTCAGCAACCTAGCTGTCTGCATAAAAACCATTGATCATTTAATGTTTTACTTTTCGGAGTGGGGTCTCTGCTTGACACAAGTTTCTGGGAAGATGAGTAAAAGGGGCAAGCGAACCTGCTTTAATGAATCTCGTTAAGGAACTGCGTTTCCCAGGAAATTCCTAACATTTTTAGCTCATGAATTTCCGAAAGCCTACTTGGTTTTCTCCTCCAGTCTGGGTCCTTCCAGAAAAGAAGTGTGGGCTAGGGTCTGAATGCTCACAGGGGCCTGGTTCATCCGCAGAGCTGGCCAGCAACACAGGCTGGGCTCAGCCCTGAGCAGGGTGCCC
This sequence comes from Cebus imitator, assembly GCF_001604975.1. Taxonomy (NCBI): domain Eukaryota; kingdom Metazoa; phylum Chordata; class Mammalia; order Primates; family Cebidae; genus Cebus; species Cebus imitator. The sequence continues at coordinate 1,134,751 of NW_016107416.1, forward strand.
CCCTTCCCCAAATCTCAGAAGGAGGAGGGGGAGGCGGGCGGGTAGGCAGGCAGTCGTGGTCCCAAGGGGGACTGGCTGCAGGTTTTTGGGTGAATGTGGGGTTTCTTTTTGATTGTTGCTCGTGGGGAAGGGCAGAGCCGACGGGAACAGGCACTGCGGGCACCCTAGCCCTGGTGCGTCTACTGTCCTCTGCTCGGCTTCCCCCATCGGTGAGTGCGCCCGCCCGCCCGACTGTGCGGGGCTGCGGTTGGGGGGAGGGGGGAGCGGGATCATCTGAGGCCAGAGCCACTGCCGTGTGCGCTGGGAGGGGGAGCGGCGGGAGAGAGAGGAGGGAGAGGGGAGGGACAGGCTAGGTGTCTGCCGCTCCGTGCCACTGCTGCCTGCGCCCCGTCCTCATCCCTAGCAGCCCCCTCTGCAGCTAAGGGTTACCACCGCACCACCTCTCTTCCTCGCCTGTCTCAGCAGCCAGGGCTCTGCGGTAGGAGACAGTCCAACCGGGTGGCGTGCGGGCCTGTCTAGGTTTGGCTCAGGGTCTGACTGAGGCCCGCATGAGAAGGGGTGGCCGTGACTCGGTGTCCCCTCTCTGCAGCGGGCTCTGCTGTGCTGCGCAGGCCCCTCCCCCCACATCCTCTTTGGGGGAGTCACTGGAAAGCAGAGCTAGTTAGGCCCACTCCCTGTGTTTAGTATGGCAGACTCCTTCTCACCCCTAGTCCCCTAATTCCCCAGGCTGAGGCCGCCTAGGGTCTGGCCAACAGCAACAGCCACGGTAGTGGTGGTGGTGGTAGCAGTGGCGGCGGCAGCGGCAGCAGCAGCTGCGACGCGGCGCGTCCTGCTCTCTCTCCCCCACCCAGCCAGGGTTGTAGGGTGAGGGCTGGTGGGTGGGCGCCGCCTGGCGGGCGGGCGGACGGGGGGCTAGCAGTGGGGAGGGGGCGCAGGTCACGTGTCGGCGGGCGGGTGGGCGCGTACAGTAGGGCGCCCTGCTACTGTACTGGGGAGTCAGTGCCCTGTTACCGGGTCTCGTCTGTCTCGTCTCTCCCGCAGATCTCGCGAGAGTGGCTGACTGGCTGTGGGGGTTGCGGCGGCAGCAGGCGGAGCCGGGGAGGGAAAGCAGCGGCGGCTGAGGCGACTGAGGCGGCGGGCGGAGCGGCAGGCGGCGGCGGCGGCACGGCAGCGGAGCGCAGCATCATGGCGGACCGAGACAGCGGCAGCGAGCAGGGTGGTGCGGCGCTGGGCTCGGGCGGCTCCCTGGGGCACCCCGGCTCGGGCTCAGGCTCCGGCGGGGGCGGTGGTGGCGGCGGGGGCGGCGGCGGCAGTGGCGGCGGCGGCGGCGGGGCCCCAGGGGGGCTGCAGCACGAGACGCAGGAGCTGGCCTCCAAGCGGGTGGACATCCAGAACAAGCGCTTCTACCTGGACGTGAAGCAGAACGCCAAGGGCCGCTTCCTGAAGATTGCCGAGGTGGGCGCGGGCGGTAACAAGAGCCGCCTGACTCTCTCCATGTCAGTGGCCGTGGAGTTCCGCGACTACCTGGGCGACTTCATCGAGCACTACGCGCAGCTGGGCCCCAGCCAGCCGCCGGACCTGGCCCAGGCGCAGGACGAGCCGCGCCGGGCGCTCAAGAGCGAGTTCCTGGTGCGCGAGAACCGCAAGTACTACATGGATCTCAAGGAGAACCAGCGCGGCCGCTTCCTGCGCATCCGCCAGACGGTCAACCGGGGGCCTGGCCTGGGCTCCACGCAGGGCCAGACCATTGCGCTGCCCGCGCAGGGGCTCATCGAGTTCCGTGACGCTCTGGCCAAGCTCATCGACGACTACGGAGTGGAGGAGGAGCCGGCCGAGCTGCCCGAGGGCACCTCCTTGACTGTGGACAACAAGCGCTTCTTCTTCGATGTGGGCTCCAACAAGTACGGCGTGTTTATGCGAGTGAGCGAGGTGAAGCCCACCTACCGCAACTCCATCACCGTGCCCTACAAGGTGTGGGCCAAGTTCGGACACACCTTCTGCAAGTACTCGGAGGAGATGAAGAAGATTCAAGAGAAGCAGAGGGAGAAGCGGGCTGCCTGTGAGCAGCTCCACCAACAGCAACAGCAGCAGCAGGAGGAGACCGCCGCTGCCACCCTGCTACTGCAGGGTGAGGAAGAAGGGGAAGAAGATTGATCAAACTGAATGAAAACTCCCCCACACACATGCATACACACACACACACACACACACAGCCACACACAGAGAAAATATACTGTAAAGAAAGAGAGAAAATAAAAAGTTAAAAAGTTAAAATCAGCAGGGCATGATGGTATATACCTGTAACCCCAGCAACATGGAAGACTGAGGCAGGGGATTGCTTGAGCCCAGGAGGTCAAGGTGGCAACAATGTACTAAATAAAATATTACCAAACAGAATCCAACATCACATTATGAAAATAACAAACCATAACCAAGTGGGATCAACATTAGGAAATCCNAAAAAAAAAAAAAAAAAAAAACCTGTTAACTCCAAGGGAGCACCACCCACAGAACCTCCACCAACTGACAGTTTCTCTTCTTGACTTGCCACTCATCGCTGGATGTTGTCCACTTTATCCACCATATAAAACAGTAAGCAGCTGCTAAAAACAAAAAAATACAAAAAGTAATAACATTATATGAACTGTGTTTCCTACTTGATTAAAAAATATAAAGAACTGAGTGTTTATTTCCCTAATTAACCAAGAACTTTTGTACACGTTTAAGCTATTATTATTAAAAAGTGTTTGCAAAATGGTCAAGATTATAATATTGCTGAATTATATAAAAGTCCTTTTCATGTTGAGCTAACATTTGACTTTAGCACAAAAAAAGAGATATTTTAGAACACGTAAAATAATATTTTTAGTTTTTCTCATTTTGTTACCAAATTTCAAACCTTACATGGAGGTTATTATAGTATATTTGACACCCTATATACCTGTGATTAGAGATGTGTATATATATGAGGGCTAGGCATGCTGTGTGTCTGAGCTTTGTCTAAATGTTATGCAGAAGTTTGTAGAGTTAAAGGTACGTAGGTTTAATTCATGCAAGGTAAACAATAAGTGCTCTCTTTTATACAATATGCATTGCATCTGGACCTTAAACATATAAAAAATGGTCAGTGAAACTTCTGTGAACATGAAGAAATTATTAAAAAAGGCATTTAAATGAAATTTGCTAAGTTGTGATTTTTATGGTTGGAACCAAAGTTGTTCAAATAGTAAAAGGAAAAAGAAAGAAAAAGGAAATCTCCCATAATATTTTTCTGCATCTGTTTGCTTTGACTGAGTAGGCGTTTTGTCATTATTGTGTATATGAGATGTACTTGTATCGTTCATAATATATTTTTTTTATTATGTGTAGAAAGATTTTAAAAACTTAACTAACGTGCAGCAATTTCCAGTGAACCTGTACTTGGACATCAGGTAGTGAGTCTATTTGTGGTCACTAGCACTGTCTCCTAAACTTGTAAGAGGTCTGAAGCTATCCTTTGATTTTTGCTAGTGCTATTAACTTATGTAGACCTGTTAAAAAGCAGAGCAACACAATTATAGTTATCCTACTGAGCCATGGATTCTGAGTTTTGTTTTAAAGTGAAAGCCAAGTTGGTGTATGTAAAGGATTTCCATGTAGCTGTGGTGCTAGTTATTACTGGCTACATTATATGCTAAGTGTATTTGTGTTCCCCAAGTGTACAAGCCTTCTATCAAAAGTATGTTCTATAACTCATATATTCAAGGTGTAGGGTATAAAAATGCAAAGTTTAGGAGAGCACTTTACCAAGCTGGTGTCCTCCAAACTGAAATTGTTTGTAACGATAGTCTTTTACAGGTTTTCATTTAAAGATGTTTGTGTGCTTTTAATTGACGACTAACTTCTTGCTGCTGTATAGTAAAATATTAATATATTTTTATCATTAAACTGCTGCATGACTATCATCTTTGAGTGAAGAGAAAATGTTATAAAAAAAAGATGCCTTAAACAGTACATTTTGGTTTGGAATTCTGTAGAAAGTATTTTGGTATTAAAAAAAAAAAAAGGGTCTTGTCTGACAGAGAGTTCTGGGGATGGAATTGTTTCTTGGCAAATCCAGCCATATAGATCTAACTGCTGTATGTATAAGACACCACCTGTAGGAGCGGGAAGGTATCAGTGCTTCTCATATTGTAAAGCATTGGCCTAGGAAGGCAAACAGTTGTCTTTTTGAAGGATTTTTTTTTCTGCTGGTTCTTTGGGTTTTGATTTGATATTTTTATGCTCCCTGGTTTAGTGTGTTGTCTTCGTTTTTGAGATCTACTGTATATGTTGAATAACAAGCTATTTTCATTGTACTGTGCATTTTCTCATTAAATTGTTTGCTTTTAATATTCATAAAATGTTAAATATGAGGTGACCGTACAGTAGTTAGGAGTTTCTTTACTTACAAAATCACTGGAAATGATTAAATTGCTTTTCCCCCTCCCCAGAGGTGCATTTTTCTTATTTCCATATAGTAAAGTTGAGCTTTTACAGTGCATAATGTGACATTTGGAATGCTTATCAACTGCATGTAAACATTAATAACCTGCACTTTTTTGTCTTAAGGTTTGTTGAGCTGTTTTGTTCACTGTACTTTAACTGTGATATGGAAAAGACTGCATTCTCTGTGCTGTTACTAATTAGGAAAGAGAATTGCTTTGATTTTGTCTCTTGTTTACTATAGCTTCTTAAAGTTAAGCCTTGTACTACAGGTTGTTGGAGTACTCCTAGATTACTGTTTCAAAAAGTAGCCAGCAATAAGTAGTGCAAGTCAACAAAAACACAGCAAACTTAGGCAAAGTGTCCTTTCTTTGAAATGCGAATTCTTTCATGAGGTTTTCTTTAGGGCCAGAGTTACCTAAAGTGAAGCCTTTCTTACCTATAGACTACAGATTCTGCTTGGAATCCCACCGGCTCAAGAAGCACATGTATTGTGCAGTTGTCTTTACACTAAAACAGTTGAATACAATCTTACTAAGATTTTGAAACCAGTGTCTGATTTATGGTCAGTGGGTTTAAAAAGAAATCCACATGCAGATCTTTTAAGACTTAAAAAGTGATCGTAGAAAAGACTAAGTGACTGTAAAGATGCTCTTTTTTTTAAGCATCTCACTTTACCTCCCCAAGCACCCTCCCAAAACTTGTCTTCCCTCTCCTGTTTCATTCTTTCCCTACCCTTCCCTCCCAGGTGCTCGGTACTTTACCAAGGTTCTATATCTCAGTGTTTTATGTTGGAGTTTTTCCTTGTTTTTATTTTAGTAGTTGGCAAACCCTGTTTGTGCTGACACAAATAAGGAAATGGTATATTTGACCATATGTGTTATTCATAGAAGACAGTATGATCAAATGTGCCAAAAACAAGTAAACAAAACTTAATTCCTGAGAAGTATGCCTTATTTTTATTGATCTGCTTTGTCTTACAATTAAGGTCCAAGAGCTTGGTTAAACTGTATTATTTGCCTAAGTATAAAAGAAAACTTGAACTGCATTGCAATATTGACGTTCTTTAAAATGAGAGACACTGTCAAGTAATTTAATCCAGAGATCAGCCACCAGATTTGAAATGCTCATGTATGTGTGTGTGTTTGGAGTTGTTTGTTTTTTTTCTTTTAAATCACCAAATTTTTTTAAGCTACTTTTTATTTGTGCCTCCTATTTATCATGCTGGTGTTAGAAGCAACAGTCATCCAACCACAGAGGGAGCTAAAGTTAACTAACCAGAACTGTAGAAATCATTATACATGCCTTTGACAACAAAGGAAGTTCATAAGAAAAGCCATGTTGGCTTTTCCTCTACTAGATACAGATTGGAGGTAGATGAATATTTGCCAAATGGAAAAAAAGACCATGCTAGTCAGGAAAGACAAACTGTTTTCCAGCTTCTCAAAAAGCCATGGAGAGTAGAAACCAAAACCAACAGGGAAATAAAAAACCTTGAAAGTCTCACTTTCTAGTTGTCCCATGCAGGGGTTGAAATTTGACTCAAAGCGGAAAGTATGTTTTTTTAGGCCTTCACATCTAGAGATGGTTAACTTCCAATTTGATTTTTCAGGTAATAGAGAAAGCTGCTAGTAATTTTAACCCCTGCCTAAAGAAGACAGATAATTTCATTTGGGAGCAAATACTTATTGCCTTGAAAAGTAGCACTGTAATAGCCTATGATAATTAGTTGTAGAATAACCTTTATCCCTTTCAAACTATGCAAATTATTAAATAAGTGTAAATTAGGATTCAGTTAAAGATAGTTGATTATATTGCAATCAGATGGCATTCACAAACTTAACTGGAGCATATACAAATAAAATCTATTAGTCTAAGTTTTGTATGCTAACAGAAAGATATAATTTAGCTACCTATTCTAAAAATGGTAAATATTATTAATATTGTATAATAGGACTGGGAAGACTGCCTCCTTTTTTGAAGAGAGAGATTAAGGATTTTTATAATTGTTTTTCATCAAATTTTAATATTTTTGTCAAATTTTTAGGTATTTAATTTGTAAAACAGTTTGCTTTGTACTGGCATACAGAAAATAGGGTATTGATTTTAAACTTTTTGAAGCCAAGTGATCAAGTACATTTGTAATAAAAGTCAATGGATCTATATCAGTTGTACTCACTGTTTTCATTTCTTATTAATACAGGGATGCTGTACTTTTTCTTCAGGAAAACTGAATTAAATTTGGGTGGAAGGGAGGGGAAAAGATAAATCCGTTGATAATGAGAATCTGGGTGGGTATCATGGCCCAAGCACTTTATATCATTTTTTAAGTCAGTCAAGATTTGATATATTTAAAAAGATACTATGTCAACTTTTTTCTTCCTATTTTCTTATGTAACTTGATGTTGGGGGGGATTATCTCATTCATTTTTGTTTGTGTGCTTTTAACACTTTGTGTTTTGGCCCTGTTGAAACGTTCTAAACACATTTTTCTTTTATGACATTTTGGGTTATCTGCTAGCCCTGGTGACCCCACTGTGTGGGCATGGTTATTTTTATCTTCCACTCATGTTTTACCTTCTCATCTACAATATTCCCACTCATTTTTTTCAGGTGATATACACACAGAGATTTCCAGATGATTTTAGAATGGGACTTTCTGAAACTGATGCTTGAGTAGCTTTCATAGCTCCACAATTCAGTTTATTTTACATGTGAACATAATTTTAAGATTTTCTTCACCATAAAAATTGAGATACCAAGTCTAATGACTTTTTCCCTTTTTAAAATCTTCTGAGTATCAGAATGAGATCTTGCTGTCTACGTAAAAGGATGCTAAAACAAGGGCATCTATAGCACCTTAGGTTTGGAATAGTTGGTGATGACGCTAACATTTATAGTTTATTATCCCTAAATTTTAATATCTTCAAAATTGGGAGCTACACACACACACACACACACACCACACACAAACACACCGTATATATGTATATATACATATACACATACATATATATGTATACACACACACACACCCCTCCATGAGAGTGGAATAAGTAGGAGAGAGAATTTATTGGAATTGCTTACATAAATTCACCAAAGTTATTTGTGCAGATTTGTTTGTTAAAGTGTATCAATTTTTAAATCATAATATTTCTGTTTAAAGCATATCAATTTTTAAATCATAATATTTGATGTTAATTTGGTTAACATGCAATAACTTCATTGCATGTTAACCAAATTTTGGCCATTCATAAGTACACTATAAAACTAAAGTGATCACTGCTATTCATGAATTGTAGAATTTTCTTTGCAGAATTTGTGATTTTTTTAAAGAAAAGCTGATTTTAATATTAATATTTAAGAAGGTATTTGATCCTAAAACAAAACCTAAATTTAAGGCATAGGCCATTTGACAGGTCCTTTTTGAACAGAAATTTCATTATTGTAGGCTAAGTGAAAATAAGCCAGAATTAGCATGAGTCAGGTAGAATTTCATGATACAAGAACAACCAGATGAAAAATGAAATAATTATTGGTTCCAAGCCAATGAATCTGCTAAACTAACTACCAAGTGTTGATGTTGAATGGGCCAGGCAATTTATATCTTTAGGAAAGCTGAGTGTGGCAAAGGTCACTTGTTAACATTTTTAACAAGAATGTCATAACTACTCATTCATTTTATTTTGTCCCCATGTTTGGTATTTGTTTTGGTTTGTATTTTTCCTTCCTGATGTCCTTTGCTTTCGTGGAAAATTGTCCTGTCGATAGGCAGAAACATGGTGGTGATCCTCTATGTAAAATAAAGTTGCTTCTTACACATCAGAAATATTTCACTTGTTTTGGAATCACAAGATTGTCATGTTTTCATAAATACACACATTGTTTTGATTATTGTTAGCAATTAGCTTATTTTGTAGCATTTCATGGAAAAAAAATTTAAGCTAAAGAGTTTAATTTTCTTGATTTCGGTTCTACTTTAATAGCTTAAGAGGCCTCCAAGTTCAAGGACCAAGTCCTTATATTCTAGAGTTGTGAAAAACATGGAAATACTCTTGTTAGTGTGTGTTTTGGTCTAAGGTAGATTAACACAGAAGGATCCTAGGAGGATTTAAGAAAATATGTCCTTATTGTGAAGTGGCAGTTAAAGTTATGGGACAGGTGACTTACCTCTTCATCTTGACTAGCTCAATGACAGCCATCAGCTATTGACTTACCAGACACATGTTGAGTTTGAGTCAAACTTGCATTTAGCTGGAGTGGATTGGCAGTTTTCAATGCAGGTAGTTGTTGGTGGCACTTGACCTACCTCCTTGTAGATCTGGCATCTCTCTCCTATCCTTCTTTTTGTTTCTCTCTCCCTTTTTATTCTTGTAGGCCTACCAGTGGCACTCAAGCTTACTTCTTCAGAGAGAAGTAAATAAATTTCTGACTCCTGCCTTAGAACATAGCTAAATGATGATCCAGAACAATTTCAGTATTACGAGGTAACTGGGCAGTTTTTTTTTCCAATTGCTATTTTCCCCATAGTCTTAAGCTGGCAGTATGAAGGGTATCTAAATTAATGTTTGTTAAGAAACTTGTGAACTGAAGACAGTAAGAGGTATGTGTATTTTAGGTAAGTTACTGGGATCTGAGACTTACTGGTTTGGAAATTTGAGAGTAGGATGAGGAGAGCTGTTTAATGTGTTTGTGGATGGGCATTGGAGAGGTATATAGGGAATGGTTTGGAAGTAAAATGGGAGGAATTTTTACTAGAGGTAGGAAAAGGTACTATGATGGAGTCTGAATGAGAGTTATTTACTAAGGAAATGAAGTTGACCTTCACTAAGGAAGTTTCAATAAAGCCGGAGAAAATGGGTCCCTTACTGATTATGAGAAAACTGTTATTTACTACAGCTAGAGTTATGATGGTGATGAAGTATTATACAAGTCTGTTTTCATGTGTAGCATGTTTGCTTTTCTGGGACAAATTAAGTAGCACAATTGTGGAATGACAGCTTTTCTGGTCAAGGCAAGTGGGTGCTGGGGAGTTATTATTTTGAGGAAAAGAAAATTTTAAGCTTTTCGCAGTTATTTTTAAACTATCGGAAATATTTATCACACATACTATCTATTTTGTTGGGCTCTTGTTACAATGTAATTTACTTTTCAAAATGGTCCTTAGATCAAATTATTTGATTTTGCAGTCCACAAAGATACTTATTATTCCTTGCTTTTATAGAACTTTGAGACTTTGGCCCACACAAATTTCTTAGAGGAAGGACAATAAACCAGATAAAAACACTAACTTGCAATTTTAGGTATCTTTTTTATTTCTTTTACATTTGCAACCATAGCAATCATTTAACCTTGTGGACCTTATGAGGCCCTTAATAATACTATATTTCTAAAATTAGACAACATACCCCCCCCAAACTCATGTCCCTGTTTCCCCACTTTGTCTCTTAGTTTAAAATTGTAGTATTCCCAAGAGTTCAGTGGTGGCAAATATTAATAAAATAAGTTATTAATAGTACATCTTGGTGGTTCATATGTCCTTTGTAGGGTAAGCTGATAGTGTTTAGATTTCTGTTCCTATTATTCCATTAGTGTTTTAAGTTAAGATAAAGAATTACTATAATATTTGTTTTTAAAGTTACATAATTCAAGTATGTTTGGATTAACTCTTTGTTGTCAAATTTAGTATGGATTTATTCCCGGTGATTTTGACAGATTACTTTCAAGTTTCATTTTACTCACATCTCTATATGTTAGTGATAAAAATCTCTTTTAAAAATAGCAAAAAAGAGGTTCTGATTTTGTACTTTGAAGGTAATTTTTCTTTTTTATGAATGTCAAGTTCATTAACAATAGCAGGATTATTTTTACTATAGCTTGTTTTGTAGAGTTGGCACTTTAGTATAATTTTCACATTTTGTGTCAGATTTTAAATTATAATAGTTAAATACTATAACTCATTTAAGTCAATGCAGAGCCTTCTTAAATAGCCCCTCCCTTAGAAATTTGTTTAAAAAGAAGTGAATTCCCAAACCTGTGTCAAGAAGTAGTGATTTAAATGACTGTGAGACAAGTCTTTGAAAGGCTTCTTTAAGCCTAGTCAGTGGAGATAAATGATAGCCCATGTCCATGCTGCATATAGTTGTTAGGGTTTATAAAGTTGTCAATGTGTAAAAGTGCAAAAGCAGGAAAGACTATGTAAAGTTGCCTGTAAAATTTCTAGTTATCATTATTTGCACTATTTATCTTTGCACTTGATTTTTTGAAAGTTGACTAGTCACTTTCACTTTTGTTTCTAGTCTTTTCTAATTTCATGCAGAATTATGTTTTCAATATCCCACCCAAAGCAAAACTTATATGCAATTAAATATACTTTATAAGACCAAGAAAATATTTCTTAGTGTTAGCTGTGTAAAACAAAAATTTGTTTTGGTAAAATTTTTAATATGGACCTTTATTTGCCGATAAAATCCTTTGTAAATGTGAGCTTTATTAAACTGTTTAAATAGACAAAGTTAAAGCTTAGGATAGGAAATATATATGTGTGTGTATATGAAATGATGTCTTTGAGTTTCAACTTCCAGCCTGAGATGGCCTGGTTTTGGTGTGTTGGTTTGTTTCACTAAAGTCAGTGAGATATGTATGAGTCTAGCTGGGTACATGCTTACAAAGCTGGAAGTGAGGTGGGTGGCAAGTGGCAGCTCCCTCTTTTGTGTAGTTTTCCATAATGTTCATATAGTTTCCTCATGGTCTAAGTGATATAACTGGTTTTAAAGTAATTATATTGAATATTCCTTTTTGGAATTCAGGGTTGAATCACTTTTTGAGGGGGAAGGGAAGCAAGGGTAAGAGACTTTATTTTAACCAGATGCGGTCTTACGACCTCAAAGATGTGCTCCAGAAAGAAAATAACAAAAAGTATACCTGTGAACATATTTTTTGTCTTGGTGATATTATGCAACACAGAATTGCAAAAAAATTTAAAAATTGATAGTTTTATCAATGGAACAGAGAGATGGGTTTTTGACTAAAATGACTTTTTAAGTTATTTGGTTATTTCATTTCATATTCCCTTTCTCATAGCTTTGTACACACCTCATACTTAAAACCAAGTGAGAGGCCTCTTTTCAGATCTGTTTTATTTTTGGAATGCCTGACTGTGTTTCCGGATTGGGGAGGGGGGAGTTTTACTTCTTGACATGCTCTTAGCATGTTTTGCTAGTCATTCTGGATCTTACGTTTGTAAATTCTGTTGAAAATTCAGTGATGTATTTGAAATGAGAAGGTCCTCTATAACATAGTCTGAATGTTTGTGGCCAATTCAGTTGGCTTTGTTTTTTGCTTTGGATAGAAGTTTAACTTCCATTGTTCAGATTTTAGGTTTATCTAGTGAAATTGTGCCAGGTAATTGTCTAAATATGGACCAATTTTGGGAAATGAAGGTTAATAAGTGAATATTTGATTCTAGATAATCCCTTACTCAAAATCATAAGTCAAAGATTCACATCAAGAGTTATCTAACTTTTGTGTTGTCAAATCTTTAAATGTGGATGATATTCAGCATTATAGCTACGAATTTCCCTTAGGAAAAGAGAAAAATTCAGTCTTGGAACCTTTTCTTGGAGACTAAATTTACCACATATCGAAAATGAAAAAATTTTAGAAAGTGGATTTGATTATTTTTTAATGGAGTTTAACTAGCTTAATTAATGATTTTTCCTAGTTCGAAGTACTTATTTTCCCAATGTGAATAAAGGGAAAGGATCAGCAATTTGTCTCTGGCCTTTTTCGAGGCCATTTTCAGTTTTCTGCCCCCATTTCCCAGTCCTGGTATAAAATGAATTACGGGTATCCCTCTAAGTCCCTATAACCCTTTTTGGGGGTCACAGATAACTTTGATAATCTGATGAAAGTGTGATGGATCCTCTCCCCAGGGAAAAAAAATGCACATAACCTGGGTAATTTTGCATACAACCTCAGGGGCATCACATATCTTCTGAAACCCAAGTTAAGGATTTCTGCTCTAAGTAAATTGTAGAGAATTTTAGCGCAAATCATTGATAAAATTGGGAACCAACTATTGGCTTAAAACCTTTCAGATTGGAATTATTGTTAGATGGTGGCCCCTACTAGCAAAATGTGACGTTGCAACCAGCTTTGTTAGACATTATAACATCCAGAGAGAAGGGAAAAAGAAGCAAAGCTCTGAAAGCTATTTATAAGGAGTCAGGGCATCTCTAGACATGGGAGCCATTCCTGGTTCAAGGCAGGGGTCAGGGTGCCTGACAATTTCTAGCAGGGTAGAGTCTGATAAACCACAATGCTCAGGATGCCAAGGGGTTAGCCATTATCTTAACCCCTTCCTCACCAAAAGATTTTAGTTTTTGTCTGTTGGGAAACAAGATGTCACTAGGGAAAAAAAGATTTGCCTTACAACTTTGCTGGAACACATCAGTTTGGCGACGTTTGGACACTAGTGTTATTTTTGAGAAAGTGCATAAAACCAAAGTAAATTATTCTCTATGTAGAACATTTATTTACTAGTAACATTTGTTTGGGTGTATTCGCTTTGACAATTTTTACCAGTAAATATTGGTTTTATTTAAAACTGGGAATCCAGTTTATATATAGGATAGTTGATATATCTGTTCTTCCCCCCATGTAAAGAATAATTAAAGATTTATGCATACTTTTTACTTTTCTCTCTTAATGCCATGGGGTGGGGTGGGTGGGTGGGGGAAAGATCTTTCAGTCTGCAACTGACAAAATGTCTTCTTCAAATTAAAAAAATTGAGAAGCAGCACTTTAAGTCTAACTCTACACCGTTTTATTGCATGTATTAGTTTTAATAATGATTTTTGGTGCATGCCTTTGGGCTTATTCAAAAGTGTACAATAGGAAAGTATATTTCCTTTCTTAGAAAGGAGATGTTTTCTACTTTGCAACATGTGATTACAAAAATCTTCCTCTGTGGGAAGATTAACCATGTATTGAACTACTGAAAAGTATATATTTTTAGATATACAGAAGGAATCTACATGGAGCAGCATTCAGACCTATATAGAAGTCATAGCATTCTGTATAGGACCAAAAAGGAAATAACATTAAACACTTAAACAGACTTTGTTGGGTAGAAATACCTTTAGATCTTGTATTGACTTCCAAAAAGAAAAAATGCCACAGAAGTTTGCTGAAAACTTTTGTCGTTTGAATTTTCTCTGTCAGTGTCTTTAGCCCAAATACAACAGCTTTGGGTTAGCACACATATAAGAATCAAGAAAACAAAGCTCACTAAATAAATCAGCCTGATTTGCCAATCCAGCTTGACTGAAATAAGTAAACTAATCACTTGCAACATGAAAAACTGTCCAACTCCTCTAAGGTTCTGACAAAATAAACTTGGCTGATGTGGGAAGACTCCCACTTTGATTTCTGACCTGACAGTGAAGATTCATGCTTGACATGATTTCAAACTTTACAGTGTCTGTTTAAGGAGCTATGGTACAGTTTGCTAATTCAATCCCAGATACCTGTTGATTACCTGTGAGATCTAGAGTCCAAAGTAGCCAGCAGCCATATCCCTGAGTGCTCTGTGCCCATCAGATAAAGTAAGCAGAGTTGGGACAGATCACAGCTTGGATGATTGACCTCAGGTGCCACAGACAGCCCCAGATTCAAGAATTGTATCTGCTTTCTTGGGAGTCGTCACTGAACTAATGTCCCATACTGTATTACTTACTGTAGACGCTCTCTTTTAGAGGAGGCCCAGAGCACACATCCTAATTGCTAGTGGTACTCAGAGAGGGGGTGCTAACTCTGATGCCCTGACCAAATTCCAGTTTAGGGATGTGGGTCTTCTTCTTGTCATTCTAATTGGAAATGTGCATCACTTCCCATTTTTCCTATTGATCTCAGTGCAAACTACACTAGTCTGTTTCTTTGCCCTGGTCTCAAGTCTTTAAGATGCTGGTGTGTATTATATGGGCTAAGTTAATGCATTATCCTAAGGCACAAGAGTTGAGAAATGGGAGAGCTTGGTGTCAGAGTGCTGTGTGGTTAGAGAGTGGACTCTTGTGATGCTGTGGGGATGAAATTGGCCCTCTTTTAGCATAAGTTGGGGAGTGTGCACTGGCTGGAGGCTTCCAGCCATGAGGTGTGAGCTGAAACCAATTTTTCCTCTTTTCTTATAGCATGTTGAGAAAATCTGTTGGGTTTTCAGCAGTCAGGGAAGGCCGGAGTTCTGCTTTAATCTGGCTAACTGAGGCTAATGTGAGCAAGACTTTGGTTAATTAACTGGGTTCTCAGATGCCACAGACTCCGTGAGAAGTCACCATTATTTTCAATGGTTGTGATAGAATTTCCCCCTAGTAGCCATTATTTTAAGATTATATTGCAGAGTTGCTTTATTTTGAGCTTTTCGTGTATACACAATCCCAAACTGGAAGAAATTTTAAAAAAAAAAGGAATCCTGCTGTGAAAGGTATATATTACTCTAGATTTTTCTTACTGTAAATATTGTAAGATTGTAATACTGTCGATATTTTATTAACCAACAAATGTTAATCTATGTGAATTCAGACTTATTTTAAATGTGCTTCTTATTTACTGTGTGTGGTCCCTGTTGCTGACAGTATTAAGTTATATTCTGATGTAAGATTAACTTTATTAAAGAATGTAAACATTAATGTTTCCTTATGGGAAAACAAATAAAGTATAAAGAAGACAATTCTTTTCATTGAAATATACTGTGTATTTACACTTGCTAGACCCAGCACCACTTATAAATTTAGTACACTGTTCAGAATTTTAGTTAACACAGCTGACATGGTTGTGCTCTGTTTGAAAGTCTAAGAATAGGTATTGTTGGAATATACAGTTTGTATTTGTCTGCTGTGAATCATAATCTTGAAATTTCTAATCAAGTTTGTAAAATTTTTATAGTGAAACATTTTAATGACAATTTAAAAATTTATCTTCTCTAAAGAATGGTCAAAACAATATCCTTTCAGAAATAGAATTGTTCTTTAATATCTTTCCAAAATGACTTTGGTTAAATGGACCAGATGTATATTAGTTAAAATTTAGGACTAAGTTGTTGATATTCTTTGAGTTTACAAGTTAATCCTTATTGGAGATGTGCCAATATACAGTTAGAATATCATTAATTTGCACTGTTTGGGGACCCCATTTAAGAATGCTGAATTTTGCCAACTAAGAAGTAAGCAAATACAATTTAAAAAGTAAATTTGAGCATTCTGTATTAAATATGTGCAGTTATTATCACATGAAGAAACGCAGTGTGTCGGGCTGTAATATTACCATATTTGCTGTCATGTTCTCCCATCTCAGTGCTGGGAACTCACCATGTGGAAACCAAGCAAACGTGTTGTGCATCAGCCGGCTTGAGTTTGTTCAATATCAAAGCTGAAAACTAGCGAGGTCTGCTGTACTGCTTATTGAAGTATTGTGATTCTTTTAGGCATTGATTCTTATAAAATATATACTGTAACAGTATACTTTGTACAGATTTAAATTTTATTTGAAAAAATGAAATAAAGTAGGCAAAAAAATAAAGATGTTTATTTTTCATGTGACTGTATAAACAGATCAGTCTTTTGTTTCAGTGCTTTTGGGGGGAAGGGGTCTGGTTGCTCTTGGACTTTTTTTGTTGTTGTTGTTTTAGATATGTGGAAAGTGTTAGGACTCAGTAGCAGGTATACTTGCCTGTTACTTATGATCATTTATTGGCTGCAGGCATTAAGTGTGCTCTCTCATACTAGAGAACTCTATCTTCTGTTTTATTTTAAAATAGGCTTGTTTATTTTTTAAAATTTTATGTGAATGGCCTCCCTATCCTGGCATATTGGGTTATTTAAAAAATTCTCTGGTGGTATGACAGTTAACCTAGCTATCATGTTGAAGAGAAGGAAAAACTTTTCCCATATATCATGCTCCATTCTCGTGGGAGGTTTTTTGTTTTCTGTCAGTTACAGTTTAAAAAAATTAGTTATGGTTACATACTAGTTATACTTATGGAGGACACATAACATTTTGAAACAAGCATACAATGTAATGATTAAATCAGGATGTTTGGAGTATCCATTACCTGAAGCATGTATCATTTATTTGTGTTAGGGACATTCCAATTCCACTATAGTTATTTGAAATATATAATAAATTATTTTTAACTATAGTTGCCCTATTGTGCTGTTGAACACTTAGAAAATAGAGGATACAGTTTAAAATAAAATATCTTTCAAAATTTTTTCTAGTGAGTGGAATGACAGACGATGAATGAAGCTACCAATAAAAACAAGACACAGGAGCCATCCCTCAGGATAGTTTCAGTGGGGCCTTCTAGAAGAGTAGATTGTCTGACCAACAAGAACCACTCATTTTGACCTCTAACTTAAAAACCAACAAGGGCCTCAGAAGCCTTGGCTATATATTTTCCTCAACCTTTTTAAGTGGAGTTTGAAGTTTTATTTGTAGCTTTCTCCTTTTATTTTATATTTTTTTATGTTTTCACTTACCTTCAAGCTGGATATGACGAATGCTTGGGGCAAGTAGTTCTCCAAGATACCTGGAAAAAATTAGACTGAAAAATCTCTCAATGTTACTTAAGTATATACAACAGCAGTTATATTCTAAAACTTGATACATGTCCATAGGCTAGCTCAAGTTCATTTTATTACAGTTCCAGGCTTCCCTGGGGGAATCCCAAGAGAGTTAATTATGAGTATTGCTTTATTGTTTTCTTGCTAAAAAGGCCCTCCTTTGGCAGGGCGTGGTGGCTCACACCTGTAATACCAGCACTTTGGGAGACCGAGGTGGGCAGATCACTGGAGGTCAGGAGTTCAAGACCAGCTTGGCCAACATGGTGAAACCCCGTCTATACTAACAAACACAAAAATTAGCCAGGCAGGTGGTACACGCCTGTAGTCCCAGCTACTCGGGAGGCTGAGGCATAAGAATTGCTTGAACCTGAGAGGTGAATGTTGCAATGAGCCAATATTGCACCATTGCACTCCAGCCTAGGTGAAAGAGTGAGACTCCGTCTCAGAAAAGAAAATATAAATAAGTAAATATAAAGGCCCTACTTTGTAGTGGATAGAAGGATGGACTAGCTTCCACATCTGACAGCCACCAACTTCAATAAAAATAATGGAGAAACTTTGCTTTAAGAAAACTGAAAGCTGAGGATGCCAGGGTGCCACTGTTTTAGTGAGGTAGGTGGGATGCCTAAGAAAGTTCGGTTTCCCTGATTTGGGGGGTTCACACAGAAGACAGGTGGCTACTTCCTGAAGAAGAAATCAGATTCTGCTGTCTCCTCTGCAGAGATCAGATAAATCCTTGGGTCCCTGTGGGTCCCTGTCCAAGAGGAGGACTCTTAAGCACAGGAGGTTGTGGTGGAAATTCCAGCCATGATTTACTCCCAGTAAGTATGGGAGTGAGAAGACAGGAGTCAGGCCCTTCATCTTTGAAAGACTCCAAATAGTCACACCTGTAATCCCAGCACTTCAGGAGGCTGAGGCAGGCACCAGATCAGGAGATTGAGACCATCCTGGCTAACACTGAAACCGCATCTGTACTAAAAATACAAAAAATTAGCCAGGCATGGTGGCAAGCATTTGTAGTCTCAGCTACTCAGGAGGCTGAGGCAGGAGAATTGCTGAACTTGGGAGGCAGAGGTTGCAGTGAGCCGAGATGACGCCACTACAACAGCCTGGGCGACAGAGTGAGGCTCTGTCTCAAAAAAAAAAAGACTCCAAATAGGACCGTGATTAAATATGTCCAGTGGCCAGTTGGACAGCAAGAGGCCCTGAGGTGAGGTCCTACCGAAGGGCTGCAGGAGGAACATCCCAGACAGCCAGGTCAGAACTACAAGGCAATACTAGTAGGCCCATAGGAAGCCCCACAAGAAAAGAACCCAACATGCTCAAACATAACTATTTATCATTTTTCTTTAGTCTTCTTTTCTAAGATTTAATTGGCTGTCTCTTCCTACCTCCAGCTCCAGTGGATGTTAACTTTAATTTAACCATGTGCTATATCATTTATTTTGGCTATTTTGCATGGCTTTTAGAACTCTCGTTTTTCCTTGTCTCAGTATCAATTTATTTCTAAGCAGTCAGGACTGTTTTGTCTTGGGTACTGAGTTTTGGAAGAGGTCCTGCTCTTTCAGGACCAGTGGAAAGAGAGTTCTCTTTTTCAGTGTTTGCCTGCTAGGTCACCTCAGGGCCAGCACACACCTCCACTGTTCTTATTTCAGCAACCCCTCCCCACCTTCTAGAACTTCAGGAGGAGGAGCCACAGTTTTTCCCCTGAAAATGGGGGTTCTACCTAAATACTGCAAATCTTCAGAGTGTTTCCAATGACATCAATACAATTTTCCTAGCAATATTGATTTTCATTCACTTCTATTTCCTCACATTAGGCTATTTGGCACTTAGGTTGGCAGTGAGAAAATGTCACAAAACAAACTCATTGAATGTTGCAGGGCTTAAAGGAATAGGATATCCCTACCTTATAGCTAGAAGGGTTGTCTAGTTAACCCCACCATCGTAGGCATCCTGGCTTTCCCTGCATGCTCATCTCACACCTTGGACCTCTGTCAGCCTTCCACGGAGACTAGCAGTAGCTATAACATAGCTCCACTTTCTGTTTCTGCCAGTGTCACTTAGGTAGGTCTGTATTGCCACCATCCCAAATTTTTTCATGCTCACCACACTTTATTTTTTAACCATTGAGTGCTCAAAATATTCAAGGCACCAAGCTAAACAGTTTAGCTGGGTTGTTTTACTTCATTCTTACTATAACTGTGAAATAGGCACTATTATTACCCTCAATTTATAGATGAGGATTCTAAGACACAGAAAGATTAAATAACATGCCCAGAACTCCACAGTCAGGATTCAAGTCCAAGTAGGATGATGGCAAAGCACATCCACAGTCTCAGTCACTCTAATATGTTGCCTTCTCTATCAAGTTGCTTCCTCATCTCTTAATTTGTAGGGTCTCCCTGACTTTGACTTTGCCTCTCCCAAGGATGTATATAGCTCAGTGTCGAAGCCAATGTTACCTTGAGCAAAGGAGAATTCTTCTGCATAGCTCAAAAGCCACAGTTCCTGCTTCAGAGGTTGATTCATGAATGAATCTACATTTTCATTTCCCCCTCCCCTTTCATGGGGGAATGATTTACTCAGAGCAGGTCTGAAGGAAGCTGGCAGATGGCCCTACCAGTCCTCTCTCCACTGCTCTCGCTTAAGGTAAGCACAGCCCTGAGTACTATTCCTACCTCTTCCCCCTTAACACAATGACCTGATCAAAGGGTTCTGTGAATGAGGCTCTTGAATTCTGTCTAGTTGAGTTGTTGATTTCCTTCCTATGCCCAGATTCTATCCTACAGCAGACACCCTTTCTTTCTTAGATCAGGCCTCCTATCTTAGCCCATGTGGATTCAGATACAAGTTCAACAACAAGGATCAGGAGATAGTCTCTAGGAGAGGATCTGGGTCTGCCCAGATTCTCAAAACCTCACTGTTCACAAATGGTGCAGCAATTTGATCAGCCAGAGAAAGCCATGTAGTTTTCAGCTCAGTTTTGCTTGGACTTTTAAGTTTCTGGAGGCATTTTCCTGCACCCTATAAAATGCTGTTTCCCAGATGTTTCCTGACCTCAAAGAGAGGTCCAGAGTCTCTAATTCTCCAGGGGCTTCTTCCAAAAATAAAATCTCAAGTTCCTTGGGACCTTGGGGTGGTTTCAAGGGCTATGGCATCTGTTGGAGCTCCTGTCTGAAAAGGAAAGATCACAATTTGAACTTGGACTCCTCATGGTTTTTGGTATCCTCTAAAGCAATGGTTCTCAAAGCATGGCCCCTGGACCAAGAACATTAGCATCCCCTTACATTCTTGGGTCCCACTCCAAACTTAATGAATTAGAACCACTAGGGCTGGGCCCCAGCATCCCTGTTCTAACAAGCCCTCCAGGTGATTCTGAAGCACACTAAAGTGTGAGCATCACTGCTCTCTAAAGCAAAGGTTCTTTATCTCTTTTGGAGCCTCAGATTTGAGAATCTTGAGGCTCTCTTCAGTGCATCACAGATCCCCAAAGGTCCAAGTTAAGAATCCTCGCTGTGGAACATAGAGCTTGTCCATCCATCTCTGGCTTCCACCTGCTCTAGCACCACAGGAGGCATGGCCACATACTCCCTGTTTCTCCTTTCATCTGTATACTGTTGGATGTCACTGAGGGTGTGCATTCCCTGCACCAGACAGCACAGGGATAAGGGCTTGCTACTCCCTGTATGTGCTACAACCGTAGCCCATGTGCTCTGAGCAAAACCCAAGTGCTCAGGCATGGGGTGCCAGGTTAGGAGTCCAGGACCAAATACAAAAGTGATTCCTCCTGGAGCTAGGAGCTGTGTGTCAGAGCACAACTGCTAAAACTGCTGAACTTCCTGTGACAGTCCTAGCTGGGCTATGTTGACCACAGCCAGAGCTTTGTCATTGGCCAGTTTTGGTCTCCCAAGAGAACTCCCAAGCCAGGGCACAGACTTTTATTTTCTAGATAAAAGCATCTCAAATTGTACCTTCTTAAGCTGTTTTCACCTGAGTAGCCAGTTATTTGACTCGAAGGGCAGTGCTCCACTTTTTCTCCACAGTCATTCTTGGGCCATGACTTGAACTGGTACTCAGAGCAACTTCATTGGAAAAAAGTTCCTTCTCTAAATTCAGGGACTCATAAGGTGGAAGTTGACTCTGAAAAGAGTTCCCAAAGCTACAGAGCTGGGCTGCCCTCTGACTGGTGGAATGTTTCCTTGTTCTGAGAGGTGGCCCAGGAAAGAAAGGCCTGTGTCTGCATTCTCACTTTATATATCAGAAACAAAAGCTTAATCCCCTCAGAAAACCCATTCCTCTCCCCATCTTAGTCCTTCGCATTACAGTAAAGGACACCACCATATACACATCACTCAAACAAAAAGAGCTGGTTCCACATTCTAGTTTCTTTCACCCCTCATATTCAAACTATATCCTGTGTCTGGCCACACCTTATCACCTACGCCACTGCCACTCTAGCTTAAGTGATTCTCAAACTTTAGCTTGCATCACCTAAAGGGATTGTTAAGACATATACCACTGGATTCATTCCAAGTTGCTGATTCGAAGGTCTGGGATAGGAGCCTGAGAATTTGTATTTCTAACAAGTCCTCAGGTGATGCTGATGCTATTGATGTGGAACAACACCTTGAAAACCACTGCCCTAGTCTATCATATCCAGGGTGTCTATATGTCCCACTTTGCCAGAGACCATCTGGTTATGCCTGTTGTCCCTGCTTAATTATTTGTAGCACTCCTGTTTACCTGCACTTGGTCTGGATGACAAACGATGTACACCGATTTTCTCACCTAACAGCCTCCTCATTGGTCCTCCTATTGCCATGATTGCCCTCTGTAATCCATTCACACAGCAGCTAGAGTGATCTTTTAAAAAGTGCTAATTGGATGATATCACTCCCTGCTTCCCATTACTCTTAGAATAAAAGTCTGACTCTCTACTATGGTTACAAGGCATCTGTGATCTGGCCCTACTTAACTCTCCAGCTTTCTCTCCTTCCTCTTACCCACTTGTTCATTTCTGTTTTTCAAATGCACAGAGCCCACTGCCACCTAAGGGCCTTTGGTGTTGCTTTTCCTTCCTCCTTGAATGTACTTCCCCCAGACCTTCAGAGAGCTAGCCCTTTTTCATAATCAAGCCTCAGGTCTCGTTCTCTCTTCAAAGAGGCTTCTGCTGACAACCAAACTGAAGTGGTCCCTTCCAATCGCTTTCCCTTACTGCTCTGTTTCAGTTTTCTTCCTAGTGCTTATCACTGTCCACATTGTCTTGCTCATGTATTTTTTTCTGTTTATGGTCTGGCACTGAGAGCAGGATTCACCATGGCATCTCCAGTGCCCAGATGAGTCTGGCACACAGCAGACATTCTGTAAACATCTGATGACAAAATGATCGCACTCCAGTGAGTCCAGGCCATTTTTGGGAGTCACCTGTGCCTTTGGGGCTGACTTCCTCATCCACTTCAAAGGTGGGTACTGTCGTTACTGCTTTATCTCTCCTCTGTCCTACAGGTGGTATAGAACAGAGACCTTGAAGATGAGATGATCTTCTCACCTGCAGTCAATCTCATTAGCTTCCTGCACCTCCCCCCTCTGTGTAGGCCCAGCATCTCCTTTCCCTATTTCATCTCAGAGATGAGGCTCTGGAGCAAGGGCAGGCAACCCTGGACTCAGCAATAGCTTAATGCCCACTCTGCTCCCAACTGCCTCCCAAAACCCAGTTGAGGCTCTAGCCATTCAGCATGTACATAGGGACTCCTTGGCCCCTGGACATACAATGGGCAACATACTTCTGCACTTTTCTCTTGGTGAGCTGGGCACTCACTCTCCCTGGAATCCACTAACTGAGGAAAGGGAGGAGACTAGCTATTTGAGAAGTGATGTGCCCTGTTTCCAGATGCTGAGGGGTAGGAGGTGCCTAGAGAATCCTGGTCCCCATAGTGCACCGGCATTATTGGTGACACTTTACCAAATTTGGGCTACTCTACTCTCTGTTCCTCAGCATTCCACATGTACACACACCAAATATTTAAAATGGGAGTGATGGCCAGGCATGTTAGCTCATGCCTATAATCTCAGTGCTTTGGGAGGCTGAGGCAGGCAAATCACCTGAGGCTGGGAGTTCGAGACCAGCCTGACCAAAATGGAGAAACCTCATCTCTACTAAAAATACAAAACTAGCAAGATGTGGTGGAGCATAACTGTAATCCCAGCTATTCGGAAGGCTGAGGCAGGAGAATCACTTGAACCCCAGAGGCGGAGGTTGCAATGAGCCAAGATAGGGCCATTACACTCCAGCCTGGGCAACAAGAGCGAAACTCCATCTCAAAAAACAAAACATGGGAGTGATGACAACTAATCCCCCACCAACAACATTCCAGTGGTAAAATAGAAATGAGTCTTTCTCCTTGATTCTAAACCTGAAGGGAAATAAGGTTCCTGGGCTGAGCTGAGTTTAAAATAAATTTAGGCTCCCAGATAAATTTAGGGCTATAAAGTATGGACTCAAACAGCAAAGCCAACTAGAACCCTCACTGTGGAGATTATCACTCTGGAGGATTTCCTAGGCCTTTGAGTATTGGTCTTTTGGGAAGGAGCATGAGAGTGGAGGTTAAAGTATTGGTTTGAAATCCAGCCTAGATACAAATTCAGGCTTGTTCTCTCACTAGCTCTGTGGCCTTAAACAACGCTACTAAGCCTCTCCTACTCTCATTTCTTGATCTGTAAATGAGATGAGAAGAGTGCCTACTTCATTTGATTTTGGGGAGAATGAAATAATTTATGCCAAGAGCTTATAGCATAGTGCTTGGCACAGAGTACTGTTCAGTATCAATGTTTAATCATTGATGCTGCTATCATGATTATTGGAAAAAAGGGAAACAAATATGGAACTTAAATAGTTGATAAGGGCAGAGCCTCTAGCAGCCACTACATTCCAGATAGAGGGACAGTGAAAAAGAACAGGTAGAGGTCAGGAGTTCAAGACCAGCCTGGCCAACATGGTGAAACCCCATCTCTACAGAAAATGCAAAAATTGGCCAGGAGTGGTGGCGGGCGCCTGTAATCCTAACTACTTGGGAGGCTAAAGCAGGAGAATCGCTTGAACCTGGGAGGTAGAAGTTGCAGTGAGCCCAGATCATGCCACTGCACTGCAACCTGAGTGACAGAGCAAGACTCCGTCTCAAGAAAACAAAAAAAAAGTCAGGTGCCTCTGTGGAACAATCAGCTAGTCTGCATTTAGCTAAAGGAGGACCCATCTGACTCTCCATTTCAGCTTTGAGCCACCAGCCCAAGAAGAGCCAAGTCTATGGCTCTCTTCACAGATGTAGTCGTATACTGCACCAGATTTATTTCTGGCTTGTCACTTGTGTCTGTGTTCCAGGCCTGGGGTGTCTGAGGTTTTCTGGTGGAGGTGGAGGAGAGTACTTCTTTGTAAAACAAAATGTGATCTCAGCCTAGGGGCTTTGCTTCCTTCTGGCTTCAGGCAACAGCAGAGACCCGGCCATCTGCCAATGTTATGGGATAACTAGGGTTCAATGCTGAATATTCACTTACCTATTGGACATGTAAGATGGCAGTTAATCAGCCCCAGGAAACAGCTCTTGAGTAAGAAAAGGAGTGATTTGTCTTTAGCAGGAATTCTTAAGTTGGGGCTTTTGGGGATCTAAAGGTCCTGAAATTTTATGCAAGATTATATCTGTATGTACAATGTACATTTTTCTGAGAAAAATGTAGTTTTCATCAAAACTCTCAAGGGGAGCCACAGTCCACATAGGTTCAGAATCACTGGTCCTGATCTGAGAGTAAAGACAGCATCTTCCTCCATGGGGTCTCTAAAAGACTACACCGTTCAACCTGGCTGATCATCAGGAACTGTTAGTGAAAAAGGTCCTGGAAGTGATATTGCTTGGGCATTGAGAGAGGAGACAGCTACCCTCCTTATTGGACCTGTGTTGTCTAATTGTAGCCTCCCATATCCATTTGGGAGGCTGGGGTTTTTGAACTTGCTAAATATCCCCTATTTTCCCTGAAATTTGGTTGCATATTAGAAGGTACTCAAACTGACATACTTTGTGCCAAATAAGTGGACTGGTCTGGTGTCATCTCAGAGATGGGAGGCAGGGCTTGGTGACTTCACTAGGTGTGTGTTGCTAGTAGTAATTGTAGGAGGCACAAAGGTTGTTTTATGTTGCCCTCACTTGAATACTTGGTACACAGTTGGTACTCAGCCATTGTTCATGCATTTACATAAAGGAATTGTTTCCTTTTCTTTCAGAGACATTGAATCTAAGCTCCACAGTCTATTTTTAAAAAATTTCTCAGGGGCCAGTGATTTCTCTTTACCCCTGTGCCATCCTTTCCTGAGGGGTCAGGTACCTTGATCTTATCCTCAGCTGTGCTTATTTACTCCTTAATCCTCACTCTCCAAATCCTGAACCATATCTCTGAAAGTCAGACTCGGGTGCGTGAGATTGGTTGATGCTTCTTGGAATGTGATTCCATCACTGAGGCTATGCTTCAATTCTGGCCAGTCCTGGTACTGTCTTCTGCTTTTATCAATACCATCATTCTTTGTTACATCCACTTGTTCATATTAGAAAATGGCATTGACATCCCTTGCTGCAAATTTTTCTCTTTCTCTCAAC
Source organism: Cebus imitator (assembly GCF_001604975.1). Classification (NCBI taxonomy): domain Eukaryota; kingdom Metazoa; phylum Chordata; class Mammalia; order Primates; family Cebidae; genus Cebus; species Cebus imitator. Next base: position 1,160,474 of record NW_016107416.1, read on the forward strand.
CCCAGGTCCATGTGCTCAATGCAGTTTACCAAATGGCATCAGAATGCCACAGAGATTTCCTAAGACTTGAATGTGGCTGCCATCCTACCTGAATCAGACAAACATCCTCTGAGCTCAGTCAGCTCACAAGTGGGAAGTATGGGCTGAGAGTAGCTGAGTGCAGTAATTCCCTGGCTTCTCCAGGAAGCAGCCTGATCCCCATAGGGTAAGCTGGCTGATAAAGCCTCCATGGGATAACAGTTTCACTTTGCTTTGGGGACCTTATATCAGAGTGTTCTCCAGACATCAAACAGAGTCATGTCTCTAAGACATAGGCCTCTCTCTGACTTGGAGCTATCAGACCATGCAAGCCCACCCAAGAAAATGAGCATACCTATTATCACTGCCACTGGGGGTCTGGGCAGAGGCCATTATCCCAGGACAGCCCTGATGCCCACAGAGCTCAGGGGGTCTCATGGAGATTATTAAAGCCCACATAGGGTGCCATTTCCCCCATATGCTCTCCCCAAAACTCCCTACTCAGGGAAAATGAAGTCTTGGGAGCAGTTGCCTGTACCGCTTCCACTCTGAAAGATGGGCCCAAGGACTGAAGACTGATTTATAAAAGAGGCAGTCCTTTCTCCTGCTCCTCCCCTGAGGCCAGCAAAATTGTTTCTGCTCCTTCCATCTCGCTTTACTGTCTCCTGCACCCTGCTCCACTTAGTCACTCATTTTGAGCTAGCTCTTGATAACTATGACTTATCTCTTGATTGTAGGGCCCTACGGATGATGGACAATGAGGAATGGCTACCCTCTGGCTTTTTTTGCTTCCTTTGCTTCCTTTCAAATCCTGACTTCTTTTGAGGGAATTGTGAGGGAGCAGATAGGCCTCCAAGGCCATCTCATCTCACAGTCTGCTCCCTGGCAGAATATGTCACCCCTCAGTCCAGGCCAACTCATTCTTTTACCCTTATTAATGCCTTGGGTTATATAGGGGCTTTTTATTTTGGTGTAATCAAATATATTACTCCTTTCCTTTATGGCTTTGTATTTTATGGTTCTTAAATTAGGCTCTCCTATCTCCAGATAATAAACATATTCTCCTGTATTTTCTTATACTTCTTTTATAGTTGTGTTTCTATGTTAGTCTTTTAACCCATCTGGAATTTATTTTCATAAATGGTGTGAGTTAGTGATCTAACTTTTCTTCTTTTTTTTGCAGAAAGTTGCATGCTGTCCAGAATTATTTATTCTATAGGCCATCCTTTTCCCCAGCGTCTTGAATACTACTCTTTTCATAATCAAAGCTCCTGTATATACATAAGGGTCTTCCTGGATTCTCTGTTGCATTGCACTTTTTTGTATTCTTCTACCAACCATGCTATTTTAATTGATGTAACTTTTAGGTATGGTTTGATTCAGCATATTTTTCTTTTGTTTTTTTCTTCCAAAAATCATTTTGCTATTCTCACATGTTTTCTCCTTCCAGATGTACTTTCCAATCAGCTTGTCAAATTTCATTTAACAAGTCCTATTAGGATTGCAGTTGAGATTTTATTGATTACATAGAAAAGCTGGGGGGAGAGTTGATATCTTCACAATATTGAGTCTTCTCATCCAGAAACAGAATGTCTTGGCTCTGTTCTTAAAGGCCCCCAGGGAAGATATTCTCTCTTTCCCTGACTCCTACATCCCTCAGTTTCCCTTGGCTGGTTCCCTGAGCCACCAGACCCTTGTATTGTAATGTCCTATGATCCTAGCTTACTCATTCCCTCCTCCCATCTAGAAATGGATTAAACAGATGAGCATTTGCTTCTGCCCAGGAATTCTGAGCTTTATCTTTCCACGACCTATAAGAACTCCTGGGGGATTGTCACATCTCTTTTCTCCCCTGCCTTCACATCCTGTTCTCAGGATCTCCCTTCTCCTCTTGTTCCCCCAGGAATTCTAATACTTCTATTCTAGAGACAGACAGCCTAATGTTTCCCTAAGTTCCCTAAACTACCCTGATAACCTGGTTGACCTAAAACGAAACCCCTCATGCTGACCTTCTCTCTCCTTCACATTGTTTTATGTAATTTCTAAGCTTTGTCCAGACACAGTAATATCCTGAGAGAAGAGTCAAGAGTTCACAGGGTATTTGGGTGGAAGAGGAATGGCAGTGTTGGTGATTCTATGACATCTGCCCACTCTAAAGGCAAGTGCTTATCACCCCAGAATTGCCAACAGGCTGAACTCCACAGACCATCTAGGAATTCCTAACCATTTTTGTTCCCTGATTTCTGTCATGTATACCAGCCTCAAGAGTCAGGCTTCTAGGTTAGGCTAACTGCCAAAAGCCTAGGGGTGAAACAAGAAGGCCCTAGCCTCTTCACTCAAATCCCTTTCAGGGACCGCACTGTCCATTGTGTAATTGCCAATGTGAAACCCAAAAGGGTCAGAACTAAAGTTGTGTGGGCTCTCAAACCAGGTGTAGCAGCAGCCAAAAAGGAAACAGGAGCCCAACACAGAGTTGAAGTTTCCCCAACAGGCTGAATGTGCTTTAAGACCAGGTACAATAGCAAAGTAAAGACACAGGAAGTTTGCCCAAAGCCTTTTGCATATACACCTCAGCATCCAGAAAGGCCCAGAGTCCCTACACCCAGACACACTTTTCTCAGCCATGTTCCTGTCTCATTTCCACATCTACTTGGCTCTCTGTGCATCACCTCCTCCTGCTTCCAGGCTCCTCTGAGGCCAGGTCAACACACTTTACCATTAAAATATTCTGCCTAGCCTTGACTCTTCTTCATCTGTTACTTATCCAGGGGATAAGATTTCAGGGTAAAGACTGTGAATTTGTACAGTGATTGAAAAGTTACTCTAATGTAAGACTATCACAGAAAATAATTTCTAGAAATTTGTGTTTCAGAAGACAGAATGAGCCACTTCCCAGCAGAGGGACCAATTTCCAGAGACAGAAAATCTGCCACAGTGGCTGAAAAGTTCTGGTAACACAAACAGCTACAGCATCTAATTCCTCGAGCTCTCTCTTCTAAACACAACGTGCTACAAAGAATTTTCCCCAGTTCCCACCCCACCCCCCAAGTTGCTTAAGACCTAGCCAACTACCCAGTTTTACATGTCTAAATCTGAAATCAAAGTCCCAGGCAGGGAGAGGGATTGTCACAAGTAATTGCAACATCCCACAAGAATTTGTTTGGGAGTTAAAGGGAGCCAAACCTGGGCCTTCTCCAAAGCTTGCAAGTCTGAGCTTTTTGAGAACCACATTTGATCTATTCCGAAGTGTTGAATGTAAATGTTTGTCTTGTGCCCGCTTGCCAGCTCTTGGGAACTCTGCAGGACTCCTGCTGGCCCACAATGGTGACAGGTGCATCTCTTCATAGGAGAGGACATAGTGGGGAACTGCCTACTGTGAGCTACAGGCAACCATAATTGGCCCTCACCCTAAGCCGTGCTCCAAACATTAGCCCAGGGGAGGAAGAGGGATGGGGACTCTGAGAGGCATGGGATCCCAGGTGGCTGCAGGGAGGGACATGGATGGGAGGGGAAGGGATGCAGGCATCCTGCTCTACCCGTGTGTCCTTTCTCACTCTCCCCGTGTGTCCTTTCTCTCCCCGTGTGTCCTTTCTCACTCTCCCCTTGCCTTCACCCTTACCTTACTTATTTTATTTTTACATGTTACCTTCGCAGACATTATTTTAAGATGGTGTTCTCTCTTTTTACATATAGAAAAGGCTCCCCTCAAAGTGACAGCTTAAGGCTCAATGACAGTAGCTACTCCAGGTATGTCTCAAGACAGCCCAGCATTACTGGGAGATACAATTGATTGTTATGGACCACATAATCTTCATCATCATCGTCGTCGTAGAATAGCCGCAACTGACTGGGCCCTTACTTTGTGCAAAGCAGTGGGCAGCAGTTTACATATTTTGTGACTCTTCTCTGCCCTCTTGTGAGGCTGACATTGCAATTTCTTTGTTTTACCAAGAAGAGACAAGGCCTGGACAGGTTAAGTGGCCTGCCCCAGGTCTTCCAGTTGGTCAGAAAGAGGCTGACATTGGTCAGAAAGGCCTGGGGCACTGCCCCGGCTCATTTTCTTCAGGGAGGAGCAGAAAGGAGGCAGAGCACAACGAGGCACCTGCCAGCCCCAGAAGTCCAAAACTGCCAGGCATGGCTAGAAGGAGCGTTCACACCATGTCTTTTCCTTAGGCCTTAGGCCTCCCCGGCTGACCCAGGACCATCAAGACATGATGCCTTCGGGATGGGGATGGTATAGAAGAGGGGAGAGGGAAGGCCAAGCAGTTCTGTCTTGGTTCCTTAGAGAACCCTTATGTCTTCATGGGCCAGTGGTACTCAAGGGCATTCAAACACTGATTCCCTCCTCTGAGTTCTTCAGGACTTCAGGAGCAAGGCTTTCTGAGAGGCGGGGTTATTCCTCATTGATGCTACTCTGGCCCTAGTCTTAGAGAACTTGAAGAGAGCCAGAGCAGACCAAGGTAGATTTTCCACTTGGAGGTCAACACTCTCACCCTTGAGAGCCCAATTTCCATTCAGCACAGCCTAATGTCTCTCTATTCCCTCTGCTGATTTACATGGCAGGTTTATTTAATTAGCCAGAGGTGAGTCAAAGTGCAGCTTATCCTCAGAGTTAATTAATATTAACTGAGCAGCCACTCAGTGAGTGACGCCAAGACTGAACTGTGTTCTGTGTCAGCCTGGGGAACAGACTTCAACCCCTTGCACCCGGCTGCAGTTGGGAACCGAAACCAGCCAAGGAGTCAGGCTGATGGGCCTCTGAGCTACTGTGAGGAGTGAATGAGATCATGCATCTGACATGCTTGACCACAGTGGTCATGTTTACCACCGTGCCTGACACATAGCCAGGACTTAGAAATTGATAGCTGTGTTTATAAATTTTAAAAAGGAGTGGCAGAGAAAGGTCACTGGGAGACCATGTTCCCCTCTGGGGCCTCTTCCAAGGGAGAGAGAAGTGATGGTAGCAGAGGCCATGGGACACAGATCCTCAGGCACCCACACATGAGCATCATACTTGAGTAAGTAAGGCATGATCCTCCCTATTTTAACCTAGGACCCTTTTAGAAGACGGAGAAGGTAGGAGTGGCTGAATCCGGAGGAATTCAAGCAAAGCACAAGTAAATGTAGTCTTTCCTTTAGCTGTAATTTAACTGCAAAGAAAAGGAAACCTGCCCTGGGCAAAGGAGTATGGGCCTATACTGCTATGCCAGGACCCTCTTCCCCTCCTTCCCCGGCACCTGTTCCTATGCACACTAGAACCTCACCTTAAACTTATCCCAGAAAGTTTTGGCTCTGATCCTTCTTCCACATGGTGCTTCCTTGGGCTCCATGACAGTGCTAGCCCTCTCCTGTGGAGTACCCAGACAAAGCCATCACTGTGGTGGGATTTGGTGACACTGCTTTCCTTCTGTCCTCTGCCACCTCCAGGGTCACCACACCTGATAAGTACCTCACAGCTGTCCTGCTGGTCTGGTTGCAGGGGAGTCCCATTGCTCAAACCCCTCTTTGTGGTTGCTGACTCTAAACAGCTGGCCCCTAACTTTCTCAGCTCATTGTCTTGGCAGCCTGAGTCCTCCCTATGGAAGTGCCAGCATAGCCGGTGCTTGAGTGTCTGGGCTTTTCCGTCTGTCTTCCAGGCTTGACCCTATCAAAGGTTGCCTCAGAGTCAGGTTGGGAAATTACCATGAAGCAGCCCAGCCTCAGAAATGGACAAGCCTTTCTGGAAGCCAAGACCAAGTGGAGAGACTTGCCATTGAGACAGGACCCAGTGGTCTGTCTGTCTCCTGCTGCCAGAAAGATGGCTCTCCTACATCAAACACTAGAGCAAGATGACCAGCAGCCCTAAGACCTTTCCTGGACAGATTTGGGCTGGAGGGCACAACGAGGCCTGACAGGTTCATTGTGGGTTTGCCATGTGTTCTGTACAAAGCCAGAAGCTGGGTGGGAAGGGAACCTCCCCAATTACCTGAGATGGCTTTGGCAGGGAAAGTAAAATGGGAAATGGGGCAGAAATAGACCCCCAGACTGTCATCTCAAGCCAGCTCTGGTGAGCCTGAAGTTCGGAGGCCCCTGCGCCCCCTGCTGGTCCCTCAGACAGGCACCTTTTGGCTTCCTTCTCCCCACGGGTTTTTCTGGTCCTCCTCCTTGCCTCAGTATCTGTAACAACTGCCTCACCTCTGCCTATCCCCGCCTCACTCTTTTTTAGTCCTTTCAGTTTTGTACCTAGCCTGGGGCTGCTCCCTCTCCCCTGCCATGACCTGGCTTTTTTTTTTTTGAGACGGAGTTTCACTCATGTTACCCAGGCTAGAGTGCAATGGCGCGATCTCGGCTCACCGCAACCTCCGCCTCCTGGGTTCAGGCAATTCTCCTGCCTCAGCCTCCTGAGTAGCTGGGATTACAGGCACGCACCACTATGCCCAGCTAATTTTTTTGTATTTTTAGTAGAGACGGGGTTTCACCATGGTGACCAGGATGGTCTCGATTTCTTGACCTCGTGATCCACCCGCCTCGGCCTCCCAAAGTGCTGGGATTACAGGCTTGAGCCACCGCGCCCGGCATTTTTTTTTTTGAGACAGAGTCTTGCTCTGTCACCCAGGCTGGAGCGCAGTAGCATGATCTGGGCTCACTGCAACCTCTGCTTCCCAGATTCAACCGATTCTTCTGCCTCAGCCTACCAAATAGCTGGGACTGCAGGTGCGTGCTACCATGCCTGGCTAATTTTAATATTTTTAGTAGAAACGGTGTTTAACTGTGTTGGACAGGCTGGTCTCCAACTCCTGACCTCAGGTGATCTACCCACCTTGGCCTCCCAGAGTGTTAGGATTACAGGTGTGAGCCACTGTGCCCGGCCCCAGCTTCTTCCTTTCTAACAAAAACCTGAGTCTGACCAAATCTTTCTCTCTGTCTCTCTCTCTCTCTCTTTCTCTCTCTCTCTCTCTCTCTCTCTCTCTGTAGTATATGACCCAACCTCTTGAAGGGGCCTGGGAACCCTGCTTTCCCACCTGTAGACATGCCCTTCAGGACTGTGAAAGTGGCAGCCTTCCTCTCCCTGCCTCAGCCATCACTTCAGAGCAGGCTACTGCTGCTCCCTCCCAAAGGGGCTTGCAGCCTCCAGCTCTTCCTCCTCCCCCGTCTCTAGTGCTGCAGAAACAGATATTTTATAGGGCCTCTGGGGTTGGCCCCACTTGCTTTCTCATGACAGCCCTGGTTATGCTCCAGATTGGGCTAGGAATACTCTTTCTTTCTCTTTCCAAATCCTGTCCACTTAGCAAGTTCTGAAAACTCCAGTATTCATACTCCAGCCCATCCCCGCCATGCCCTCCCCTGAGGCTCCTGCCGCCAGGCCACTGCTGTGCCATTGTCTTCTGAGTGTGTTTGTCTTCTGAGATTAGAAGCACCAAGAGGTCAACATCTTCCACTTCCCATAAGGCCAAGGGCAATGCCATGCTCCCAGTGTGCACTCAAAGCACCATTTTGAATGCTTCTCCTTTCCTAATGACCTCCTGGCCCTGTCTCAGAGCTCCTTGGGGTGTGGCTGGGCCTGCTAAGGCTGTCATTGTCAGGTCACTGCAGAAGGAGGGGAGATAAGGGGACATTTTCTAGAAAGGGTGAGAACAGAGGGAGATTGGGTGAAGGAGGGATGACCACTCAGGATGAGATCCCTGGGTGTTAGTCACCACACTAGTGGAGAATTCCATGCAGGAATTGGAAGATGTGGATCCAGGGGAACCGCCAAATCTCATAGTTGCTTTATTCTATCGTCTCTCCCCATGCCTCCCAAAGGCGGCTTTCTTCCCCAGTTCCCAGGCTCCCGCCAGATTCTAGCGTGACCTCGGGCGGCACCCAGTGCTGCTGTGGACAGCTCATTCCGCCGCGGCGGCGGCTACGACGGCTCCCAGCGGCTTGTCCCTGGCGCCGCCAGGGGGCGAATGGGGTGCCCGCAGGCTCCTAGGACTCCGGGCGCTCGGGAGAGGAGAGGCCCGGCCAGAGAAGCAGCAGCTTCCCTCTGCCGCTGCAGCCCAGCCGGGCAGCGACTTCCAGCCCCGCCCCCAGGCCCTCTTGGTGATTCTGTGCACCCAAGCCTAGGGGTGGGGGGTGGGGGGTGGGGGTGAAGGCGCCTTGCCCCCGCACAGGTGGGCGGGCCGTCGGCGCGCCTGGCTCCCAGCTCATAGAGCACTGCCCAGCGGGTCACCGAGCTCCCTTCCCGTCCCTCCGCAGCCCTCCTGGCAGCTCCGACTCTGCTCTGTGGCTACCTGGGTTTTGGGGAGGGTGACAGAGTAGGCCGCACCTGGGGCACTGCGAATGGAGGACGTTGGAATTTAAGGAGGGGACGAGGAAGACGCAGCTCTGTTTCCACTGTACCCTCTCACCCCCTGCCGTTCTCTGTGCCCTCGGGCTCCGAGTCGGGCCAGGTGCAGGGTGAGAGACCCAGGGCGAGCTGCGGGGGGGGCGCTGTGTGGCCCCAAGCCGGCCGCGTACGCGCTCTGCAACTGTTGGAGCGGGCTTCTGCCTGCTTGGACCTGAGCCGGGCCTCCACGACACAGGCCCGTTGGGCGGCACAGTGACCACAGCTGGGTTTAGGTTTAAAAGGAAAACAAAATGGTGGGGGGAGTGGGTTTACGATTGCATGCATGAACTCTCTGGGTCAGCTCTTGATGAGGACCAAATATCGGTAGGTCTCTTGGGGCTGCAGCCAACAAGCTGACAGCTGAGGACGGAGACCTGCTCCCGGGCCTTGGCACTGCTGGAGATCATTCAGCTTGAGATGCAGTTTCCACAGAAAAATTCTGTTCCTTGGAACTCGAGTGAGCCTTTATCAAAGCTGCCAGAGTTGGTGATAAATCTGTGTTTAAAAAAAAAAAATCCCCTGTGTGTCCACATATTAGCCAGTATCCACTCCAGGTAAAAATTTCTACCACTGAGTAAAAGGAAGTTAAGTTTATGTCTGGGAAGTTTTTGAAACAGCACCTCTCTGCTTGTCTGCTGTTTCAAAACTACTTGTTGCTAATCACCCACATTTTGTTTTGTTTTGTTTTGGTTTGGTTTGGTTTGGTTAGACTTGGTGAGTTTTGTTTTGTTGTTGTTGTTGTTTTCAACTTAAAGCAAGAATTAAAAGTTAATTCTGAAACTTCATGTACACTTTGGCTTCAGATCTTAACATTCAGCATAGGTTTACACACGGAGAGTGCCAGGTCTGACATATGTGTCAGTCCTTATTTTGATTCAGGGTTTGTTAGATAGATGCTCAAATCATTGAGAGAGGGAAGTCTTGGATGAGGTCGCTGAACTGTTCACCAGGGTGTCCATGAGACACTTTATAATCTAAGTGTCTTTCAGACTCTGAGATGTGGGGCTGGGTTGTAAACTCCAGACATTAAATCTGTTTAGCATCTGGAACCTGGGCCTAGGAGGCTATCTCCTCCTTAATTCATCCAGACATCAAAAGTAGATCCAGCAATTGATCCCATGTTTAGAGGTCCTCAGTGACTCTGCAGCCCCAAGGGGAGCCTCACCTCCCAGAACACAGCACTGATACTTTTCCGACAGTACAGGGGATCTACTCCAAGCCCAGCGCCACTCCCACTCCCTCTGTCCTTCAGTTCCCATGTGTGTCTCAGACTCCCTGGCCCAACGGCAAGGAGTGACCTGAAGTCCAGAGCCTCACATGACCATAAGACTCTCAGGTCTAAAGAGCAGCACTTGTTGGAGACCTGCCCCCAGCCCCCACCCTTAAGAGGCTCTGGGAATGGGGTGGGTGAATAGCCTGCGTGGCCATGGCTTCGGGCTCTGGCCTAGACCTTGCTGCCAGATTGTGTCTTCCTCAAATTTTATCATAGATGAGTGCTTACCAGGAGTGGCTTCCACAGAGCTTCCCCATTCACCCAAACCTGCCTAGAAGAGCACCCTAGCTCAGCCACCCAAACCTCACCTCTCACCCTCTTCCGGTTAGCACTGCCCTTTCGCCTTCTTATCCCTGCCAGGGACCCCTTTCTTAACAGAAGAGATCCGTAAATTGTGAGTATCCCACAGAATTTAATAGAAACCTATTTTGTGCCAGGCACCGGGCTACAGATTGGGGATACGAAAACCAACAAGAAGCAATTCCTGCCCTCCCAGAGCTCATGGTGTTTGATACGGGAATTTATTCCTTCATTCATTAATTCACTGAAATGTACATTGAGCACCTACTGTGTGCTAAGCCCTGGGGAATGCTAAGTGCTTGGGCAGACAGTGATGAAGACAAGTATAGCCCCTGCCATCCTCAGAATGCTAACATGTAGATTCATGGTCCATAGGTGACATAGACATTAATCAAACCACCTGGCAAGCAGAGAATTAAAAGCCTTGATAAAGAGAATCACAGGATGCTTTGAGCACCTGTAGAAAGGCCAGGAGACGGAAGCCCGACTGAGTGGGAGGGACCATGGGAGGCACAGGACCCAGGCATATACCTGGCAGAACCTGGCTTGGGGCTTATCTTCCTCCTGAAACAAGGCCGTAGACCCTTGAGAAGGCCCCTTCCTGTGCCCTATCCCTCATTCCCCACACAGAGGAAATCTACCAGCCCTTCTGCATGGTCCCTCGCTCTCTGAGGATGCCCAGGCCTCTCTCCTTGCTGCCTGTTGATTGGCGACAGGAGGTTCTAGTGCCCCACTAAAGTTTTCAGGCCAGCTAAGGGGTGGGACTTCAGGCTTGTGGGGCTGCTGATTCCCAGCCGTCTGTGCTCCATGGGCCATTGGAGGAGGAGCTGGGATTGGGGCATTTAATAAAAGAACTCCTAGGAGAGGAGCAAAGAGGTTTGGCACATTGACATTCACACACTTTGCCCACCCCCTAGCCTCCACTCCACCGGTTCTCTGGCTTTCTCGTTTTTAAGGCCTGGCTAGGATAAGTTCCCCACCCCTACCCCTCAGAAGAGTAGCAGGGTCTGGGCAGCAGAGCCCTGGGCCTGGGACCCATCCAACAAAACGGCCATTCCAGACGCCTGGTCCTGCCTGGCTTTGACTTCTCGTCCACTCCACACTCTAGCCTGGATCTGGGTGGGGCGAGCTGCCCTGCTTCCAGGTAAGGACTATGCCACCCATGCAGCAAAAGGCCACCCCTGGTAATACCAGTACCTGGGCAAGAGACAGCCCCTGCAAGGCCCACACACCATAGGCTGGCTCACAGAAGGCTGAGGATCCTTCTGTTCTTCCTCAGCAAGGGTATAGGACCCCTCAGCAGGGCCAGCTCCTCACCAGGGTGCCAACATTACCCACAGCTGGTGGCTGGGGGGAGGGTGCTGTGCAATGCTGGGAGCTTGACCTAGGCCTCAGCCTTGAGCAAATGTGGCCAGGGCCACCAACTAGCCTAAGTTCTTTGGGCATAGCCTCTGTCTCATGCCTTTTGATCTCACCAGGAGAGAACTCCAGTGTGGCCTGCCTGGGAATGCCAGGGTTCCTCAGCTGGCACACAAGTACCCATGCCAGTGCCGAAGGTTATCCAGCAACAACCACAACAGATGAGGCCACCTATCACCTCAGGCAGCCCTAGTCTCTGTTTTGCTTCCTTTTCTCTTTACAGATGAGGATGAGACTAGTGGGGGTGGGGTGGGATGGGTATTAACCCTTGAGTTGCTCTACATAGTTTGGCCAGAGCCTAGGAATTTGGGAAGTGCTTTATATTCTTACTTTCTTCCTGTGGCCCTGGCCTTTGCAGTTGTGGGTTTCTCAGCCTCCCCCTTTTCCTTCTTCAGACACTCCATATTCAGGGTGGCCACAACACTGGTCTGGTTGCTACTGAGACCGCAGCACAGAAAAAGGGGCCTCCTCTGCTCCCAATGTCATTGCCCATGAGCCATTTCTATGGAGAGAAAAGTTTGAGAATCCTCTTTAGAAAGCCTGAAGCATGGCACCAAGCAAAGCTATCCAAGCAAAAGTATGATCCTTGTTCTCGCTCTCCTGACTCTGCATTCATCCCACTCCATCCCTGCTCTCTAGTTACTAGAACACCCCTTGGCCTCTAGGCCAGTGCACTTGGTCCCTGGGTGGCAGGGCTGCCTGCTTGCCTGAGTTTCCCACATGGGAAGATGAAGCAAGACCTCCCCAAGCTTTTGGAAGAGGTAAGGACAGCGGCAGGACCATCTGGCACCCTAGACAGGGGGTGGGGTCCAGAAGGGGGTGACAGACCCTGCTCAGAACCTGGTGGCTACCTTTCTCCTCTCATTTGAGCTCACTGAGCTTCTCTCTAAGGTACTGTAAATGTTAAACAAATTCAGATTCTGTTAGGTTGGACAGCATTAAAGTCCCCTGGATAGATGCTGGAAACGTAGCAAGGGACAGATAATAAGAGTAATACTACCATTTACTGTTCACTTAATGTGTGTACATACATGAATTTTATTATATAGTCCTTTAAAATTAATTAGTCATTTAATCCCATTTAATTGTTTAATCCTAATAACTCTCTAAAAGATACGTGCCATTGTTGTCCCCATTTTATAGCTTATGAAACAAGGCTCAGAAAAATGAAGTCACTTGCCCAAGGTCACAAGATACAGCTAGTTGGGATTAAAATTGAGGCCTGTCTGCTTCTAGGGTTGATACCTTCCATCTCCCCTGTAAACCATACTTCTAAGCCCCTGAGCTGAGAGAGGGAGGAGCATTGAAGGAAAAGAGTGGGTGCCATGCTGGCCTCTACCCTCACTCAATTTCATTCTGTCTTCACACAAATATCTGCCAGGCCTTCGAGGTGATGACCTGAGGGTGGGGCAGTAAGGCCTCCAGATGTCAGAAAGTGGCAGCTCACCTGCTGTCAGGTTCCATATTTCTGATAGCTAACAGCCCCAGACACCTGGGTTATCTGCCTCTGTTCTCCACCGTGGGCCTAGGTAGTAATTCCAGGGATGTAGACCCCTGGAACCTGGCAGAAAGCCAGCATAAGACCAAGGACAGACCCATAAAGCCAGAGGTGCCCCCTAAGTCCAAAACCAAACACAACCACATGCACAACCACTCATTTGTTCCAGGAGCTTCCCCTACACAACAAAGCCATAAGTCCTAGAGTACCTAAGGCTTCTGCATTGTGGAGAGGGGTGGCCGTAGGGAGGGAGTGGGGTGGGGATGAGGGATACAGAATGGCTGCAAATAGAATGCCAAGCCAGCCAGACTCCAGAGCTGCCCTCCTGCCTCCAGAGGCAATCACAGACCTTCAGCAAAGAATGTAGCCCCTTGTTGAGTGTGGACACGGGGAGGGAAGGGGCTCATTATGTCCTTATAGCCACTCTAACTAAGAAGGTGCTGTTATTATCCATTTTGCAGAAAAGGAAGCTTGGGTCAATGGTTCTTAGCTGGCAGGTGGCCCCATGCGTTACTCATCTCCGGTACCACCTCCCTCAGCCCTTATCAAGTTATGACAAGGAGCCTGAGCGTGGGTAGAAGAGGAAGGGGACCTAAAATCCAGGGCTTAGGGAGGAGAGAGGCAGTCTCAGCTGTGGGAACAGCACTTGCGAACAGGAAGTCTCCCCACTCCATCTGCAGGTAAACGGTTTAATCACCACTCATTGGTCCACTCCATTTGAGCATCTGCCCCACGCAGATCTTATGTGTCAAGGTTCAGAGATAACACGGTTTCTATCCTTAGGCAGCTGCAGTGATGAGAGAGGACAGACACTTTGCAAAGCAAGTACTCAGGAGACAGCATAATGCTCACCAGATCCAGGAGCACTAGGGAACTTGGAGAGTGCAGCAGAGGGGCAGCCAACCCAGCTTGAGTCATGGAGGGGTCAGCAAAGCTCCCTGGAGGAGTCTGAAAGACAGAACAGAAATAAATGAGGCAAGAGGGATGACGGGTGTAGGGGAGGGCTTTCAGGTGGAGGGGACAAATGAACAAGGCCATGGGGAGCCTAAGGGGTGTGAGGGCTGCTGAGAAAGGTGGGCGCAGTAGGCAGAGGAAAGAGGGAAGTCATGTGGGTGGGCAGGCCAGAAATCACAGGCCTTCAAGGCAGGAGGAACCTGGGACAGCCAGACCCTCGGACAGTCTCCCTAGGCCAGCACGGCCACATCACTGTGAACTGGACTGGGAACATTCCAGCCTAATCGCAGCTCAGATCAGCCAGCTCCAGAGGCACCACACAGTGGGGCCGACCTCCACGCAGGGTGCCTGCCACGGCCTGGGTGGAGGTCGGCCCCAAAGTGTGGTGGGGCAGCAGTGGGGCTTCCAGGTCCTCAAGGATTTTCCAGACCTTTGTCTGGAGACCAGAGTTTTTTCCTCTCCAGCTTCTGAGCAACTGGGTGGGGCAGAGGTGTGGCTCTACCTGTGGGAGGAGCTGAAAAGATCCTGCCTGAGGACCAGGACTTCGGTGATCCTAGTTCTCAAGGGCCCCCTGCTCAGGCTGCTATTATCCAAAGGGCCGAGGGTCAGGATTTCAGCCCCAGCTGGGGCACAAGCCTACACTGTGGCCTTTACCAGGTCCAGCCGCGCCTGTGTCCCACAGAGCGGGAGGACACAGGCCAGGATATGGGTGCAACAGCCCCCAGCCCAGAAATGAGTGGTCAGGTGGCCAATGGGACCGCAGACTCTATTGCCGTGTAATAGTTTTTATTTATTAAGCGTCTTTCCTTATTTAATGAAACTTTTATTTTTTTAATTAAAGCTTCTATTCTATTATGCAGAGAGCAGCTTTTTTCCTAAGGGAGTGGCAGGGCATGGGGACAGATGTCTTAAATACACAACCCAATGTCACAAATTTCAACTTGACATTAAAAAGAGAGCAGAAGCCTCGTCCTTATACACTGGAGCGCATCCTCCATCTCCTCACCCCTCCCTCAACCCCCTCCCTCCTCCCCTTTCTTTCCTTGGCATAAGAAAGCAGGTCTCTGGCATTGGCAAAGAGAAAAGTTAAAGGCAGAGAATCAGTGAAAGGAAAGGAGGAGAAATCAGGCAGCCTCTAGCTAAAGGGTCCCCATCCTACCTCAGGCTAGCCAGGACACCTTGCATTCTGGTAAGGTGGGGGTGGGGTGCTGGGGATGAGATAGGGGATGGTGACTCTCCCTTGCAAGATGTCTGCTCTTCTTGTATCAGGCCCAAGGACCTGGTGTCATTATCAGCAGGACCAGGCAGGGAGGAAGGCTCCCCAGCAGACCTGGCTGACCGTCCCCTGGAAGCCGGCCAAAGTGTGCGTGGCCATGGCTCAGAGCCCTCATCAGTAACAGCACCAGCGGCCCCTGCGGCGGCAAGGGAGATCATTTATCCAGTGTTTGCTATGTGTCTGGCCCTATGCTTAAGTATTTTTCATTCATTATCTTTTTTAATCCAAACAAACCTCAGGAGAGTTTATTAATTCCATTTAACAAATGAGGCAACTGAGGCTCAGAGAATTTAAGTGACCTCCCAAGTTTACACAGTTTCCATGTGGCAGAGTCAGGATTCAAACTTGGTCTGACTGACTCCAGAGCCTGCCAGAGGGTGGGGAAAGCAGGGCTGACACTGCCCCTCCCTGACCATACCAGCTCGCCCTCAAACCTGAGGCCTTTACAGAAGTCCCTTTTGCACTCTGCAGCCCGTCTGACCTCTTCCTTCTCAAGCTGTGGTCTGCAGCTCATCCTTCCAGAGCTGGAGAGGAGGGAGGACAGGCTCAGGAAGGTTCTACTTTTTCCCTACCCTCACTCCGCTCCCCCACTTCCACCTGCCCCATAGCTGTTTAATTCCATTGTCTCAAAAATGAGGGCTGCTTGGGTTTTCATGGGGAGGAAGCAGAGAGCAGGGCCAGAACGCCTGGCACGTGGGAAAGGGCCTGAGCCGAGCTTGGCACACTGACCAGGCAGGCCCTGGCTAGCATCGTCGTCCCACACATCAGAGTAGCCATGGTCGCTTTTGTTAGCTGGAATTACTGCATTCAGGAGGGAGGAGGAAAGAAAGGAGGGGTCCCAGGCTGAGGTGGGAAAGAGAAGAGGCGCCACAAACTCCTAGGGGTGAGAATGAGCAGAGATTTGTGGCTCAGGCTGGGAAGAAAGACTTGCCAGGGCTCCATGAGTGGACTCAGCCCAGGTCCAAGCCCTGGGACTCAGTTGCCCTCTTCCCCCAGTGGTCTTATCTTCCTCCCCACTGCCTGCTCTGACTCCCTCATGGCTAGAGAGAGCAACTGGGACCAGCGGGAGCCCTGCCTGACTCCCACATTTAGAAAAAGATGTGTATTCCACCCTCAGCCCTAGAAAGATTTACACTCATCTGTTGAATCCATGAAAATATGATTTAACAGGAGCCTAGCTTCTTCCCAGGCAGCCACTGATCTGCTCCCTCCTTCACCTCCTAGGAGCACAGGCTTTTGAGTCAAAGAAACTTGGCTTCAAATCCTGACTCCTCTGCTTTTTAACTGTGGGACCCTAAGCAAGTTAGTTTGCCTCTCTGGGTCTTGGGTTCCCAAACTGGCAGAATCCTGTGTTAAAGGAGCGAATAAAAGAATATATAATAACACTAATGTTTGTTTAGTGCCCATTATGTGGCAGGATGTCTCCTGTATTATCTCACTAAGTCCCCCTAAACATTCTATTAGGTTGGTGTTATTATTATTGCTCCTATTTTATAGGCAAGAAAACTGAGGCTTAGGTGAAGTAATTTGCTAAAGCTGGCAAGCCTTAGAGCTGGAATAAGTGACCAGCACCCAGATAACATAGGTCATGCTCTCAGCTCCCCTGATGTGCTGATGGCCGGTGCCTCTGGTCACCCAGAACCACGGGCTTGCTCCCTAGCCCACCCAGAATGCTGACCCCAAGGACTCATGCCAGAATCCCTTCATCCCAGGTCTTTTCGAACACATGGCAACTTCTGGCCACCTCCCTAAAATTGGTCCTCTTCCCCCAGGGCTGGGGCCAGGGTTAGGGCTGGGACTTGACATTGTATTTGTATGTGT
Organism: Cebus imitator; assembly: GCF_001604975.1. Lineage (NCBI taxonomy): Eukaryota > Metazoa > Chordata > Mammalia > Primates > Cebidae > Cebus > Cebus imitator. The sequence goes on from NW_016107416.1 coordinate 1,177,380, forward strand.
CCAGGTAACATGAGTGGGGGCAGTAGACCCCAGGAGGAGCCTATGTACTTGGGGTATGTTTGTTTTTAATCTTCTCGCATCTGTCCACTTGACTGGGCCAGAAGAGCCTGAGGATCCATTGGGTCATCACAGCCTTCCCCAGGGGTGGTTGCTTTAAGGGAGGGATTTTCTTGAATAGCTTCTCTTCCTTCTCCTTCAGCTCCTGGTCCACAAGTCACTTGCTCAGGGAATGTCCTAGACCAGGCCCTGGCCCCTATCACAGTTAAAATAAATGCAGTTTCTCCCCATGTTTCTTTGATAACCATCTCGCCTCGTGCCCCAACCCCATGTGCTTCTTGTGAACAGGAACAAGATGACGCTGTTCACCACCATCCCCAGGGCCTTGTACAGCACCTGACATATGCGTGTTAAACAAAGGAATGAGCTAATGGGCTTGCCTGGGCCCACAGTGTCCCAGGAAGGCTGAGAGGCGGCAGGAGGATATCCTCAGCAGTGATTGCAGCAGAGGCAGATCTAACCTTTGTCACCAGGAGAGAGGAACAGGCCCTACCAGCCTCAGTTTCCAGGACCAGTTCATAAGAGAAATCAAACTGGAGAACTGCCAAGGGGCCGGTACCAATGGAATGTCCTCTCAACCCCAGACCCCTCACCTCAGCTGGCACCTGCCTGGAGCATTTGGGCTACAGCCTCAGTGAAGGCTCTTTCTCTAACAGCAGCAGCAGCAATAACAGTAATGACGAATATTCCCAGAGTGTGTACTGGGTCCCTGGCCCTGGGCTAAGCACCTGTCATACATTCTCAGAACCCTCACAATGGCTTTAGAAGATAAATGCCATGTTCATCCCCATTTTGCAGATGATGAGAAGACAAGCTCAGAACGGCTGATGCGCGCAAAGTTGCCCCAGCACATGAGAGGACAATGAGATCATGAAGCCAAGTGACCAGAGCCCAGACCAGATGCCTTAACCCCAAATCTCTTCTGCCTCTGGGGCATGCCTCTCTAATGTGATAGTCTGGGCCAGGTGCAGCCTGCTAAGTGGGCCTACCTGAATTCACACATGCTGAATTCTCAGGGACCAGAAGCCCACCTCCGCCCGCATTGCTCAATAGGGCACTCGTTAATTTATCATGTTGACAGATACTTACTGCACACCTACTATGTGCTAGACACTGTACTAGGCACCAAGGACAAATTGATGAACAAAACTAAACCCAGTCCCCGCTCTCACAGAGAGTATATTCTAGTGGAAAATCATCAAACAAATGTGTCCAATTACAAACAGATACATGCAAAGAAGGAAAACTAGAGCCAGCTCTGAGGCAGAACAACAGGGAAGGCATAATTTAGACTGGGGGGCCAGGGAAGTCCTTTCAGAGGTGACATTTATACACTAACACAACCGATCAATCAGCCAATTGATTAATCCAAGCTAGAGAGGCGGCAGGGTTCCACCTGCTGTGACTTGCGGAGTGAAGAGGTTTCCCCTTGATTTTCCCCCCAGATCAAGGGGAAAAAAAGGGCTGCAGTCCACGGCCATTTTTGCCGTTTGCTAAGGGAAGTGTCCCTGAGATTCCAGATTCCTGTGGCCTCAGAGTAAAGGGTGAGGGAAAGTATAATCTGACTTGGTTTTTTGTTTCTCTTGGATAAAACAGGAAGGGTAGGGTTCCTCCACGCCCAGATCAGTGATTGAGCCGCTAGCCCCGGGCCTCTCTCCCCGCACTCAGAAATGTGATGCTCTGTCGCCACCTGGTGGACATAATAGACGATGCTGGGACGGCCCAGCCTCCCGCGTCTGTAGGATCCAGAAAGCGGCTTTCTTCAGGCGGAGGCTAATAAGGAGGCAATAGGTTTGGGTAAGTTCCTGGCAGGGGGCGGGGGTGGGAGAAGGAGCGAGGGTGGATGGGGGAACTGCTGCTTGAAAGTCAACTGACTGGAGAACGACAATGGCCCCATTGTGTCCGGGGCCTTGACCTTGATTTCCTGCCACTCTCATCTCCGGAGTGGCATCACCCGGGTCTGATTGGCCGGGAGTCCGCTCCGTGACAATGGGCGGGCCCCCGGACTGGACACTCGGCCTTGGGCTCCCCCCCAAGGCCGGGACGCCTGGCTAGCCAGTACCCCAGGAGACCCAGGGAAGGGGGATGGGGCAAGGGGCCGACGCCTCTCAGAAGTCGTTTCCTCCTTCCTCTCTACCATCCAAGTGTGGGGCAGGCCGGGCGCGGGGGCTCATGCCTGTATTCCCAACACTTTGGGAGGTCTAGGCGGATGGATCACTTGAGTTCAGGAGTTGCAGACAGGGCTGGTCAACATGGTGAAACCCCGTCTCTAATAATGAAAAAAAAAAAAAAAAAAATTAGCCGGGCATTGTGGCACCTGTGTGTAATCTCAGCTACTTGGGAGGCTGAGGCAGGAGAATCGCTAGAACCCGGGAGGGGGAGGCTGCAGTGAGCTGAGATCGCAACGCTGCACTCCAGCTTGGGCGACAAAAAAAAAAAACTTTGTCTCAAAAAAAAAAAAAAGTGGGGCAGGTACAGGGCTCCCTTTGAAAGGCTGTGCAGCCTATTGGTCAAGGTCTGGGATCTGCAGTGTGTGAAGTGTGGCCCCAAATTAGTTCTGGGTTCCTTGGACACAGTCTTTAAAAGAAATGTCACAGGCATGGTTACACATTCCCACTGTAAAAAAACAAAAATGCCCAATACAGTGAAAAGCTGAAGCTCCCCACCTTGATCACCCTTCCTCAGGTACCTACTGTTGTTAGTTGAATGTGTCAGTGTGTACACTGACCTCATTCAATGTATTTATATGCGAGTGTATACAAATGAAAATGTGTAATTTGTTGTTACCCTGTGGGCCTCAGTTTTCTAATCTGAAAATTGGGATGACAAAGATAGTAAACTGTAGAGTTCCTGAAAAGGTTGCCTGAAATACTTCGTGTGGCGTGTGTAGCACTGCTCTTGGCACACCGTGTTTGCTATCATTGTTGTCATCATCACCATCTTTATCGTCATTAACATTGGGCATTCCTGAGGTCTGGCTAGACATTCTTCGCAACCTTTACTCCACCTTCTCCTTCCTCCCTCCTCACAGACTGATAAAAACCTGTGTTCCCTAATGCCTATGTTTTTTGAAGAAGCTATAAAGAGCATCTGGTGTTTTCTGCATGCTCTCCCCTTCCCTCCAGGTCCCTCACTCCATCCCCTTCCTTTCCCTCCTATATTTGACCTAGATGCAACCACTCACCCCACTGCGGAGAGAGAGAACCTTCCCCTTCTCAGCCAGGAAAAGATGTCTGTGGCATAAATGGTGCTGCTGGACCCACAGTGACACTACATAAAGGCTGTCCCTAGGTAGGAGTAGAGCTAGTGGCTGAGGGGGAGGAGGAGGGCTCTAAAAGAGGCCACCTGTGGACAGGTAAGCATCAGAGCACCCTAGGGTGCAGCCACGGGCAAATCATCCCACCTTTCTGAGACTCAGCTTCCTCACCTGTACAATGGGGCTACTAAAAATAGCTACTGCATTCAATTGCTATGAGGATGCCTGAAAAGGGAACTGGCATTGAGAAAGCCCCTAATAAATAGTTATTATTATGTTCTAAAACAAAGTGTCATGTTTATTTAGCATTTTAAGTTTGCAAAGGAAATTACCAACATCTTTCTTTTTTCAAAAACAAAAAAAAAGAGCTAGTCTTTGCACCATGGGGAAGAAAGTTTGGTTTTCATGTATAAGTCTCAGAAGAAAGGTCGATGCCTTTCCGTGGGCCTCTGTGGAAGCATCCAGATGCCACTTCCTAGAGGTGTTGCTGGTTCTTCTGTATTGTCTGTGTTTTGCCATATTTTAAAATTATGTATATGTGTAGGCATATATTTGCTGAACAATTTGCAGGTAACTTGTAGACACTTTGACACTTTACCTCTAAAATTTTAACATATACCACCTAAAAATGTATGGACATGTGATAAGCATATATTATCACACCTAAGAAAGTTGACAATAATTCCCAAATGTCATCTAATGCCCATCCATTTGCAATTTCCCCAGTTTAAAGAAAAAGGCCTCCTATAGTTTTTTCCCTGTTATATTTCTAAACTTTTGATTTTGAAATAATTGTACATTCATAGGAAGTTGCAAAAATAATAGTCTCCTGTACCCTTCCCCCAGTTTCCCCCAATAGTGACATCTTATTACTTAAAAGTAATTTTAGTTTTTGCCATTGAAGGTAATGGTAAAAACCACAATTACTTTTGCACCAACCTAATATATAGCTGCAGTACAACATCAAAACCAGGAAACTGACATTGTTGGTACATTATTATCAACTAGACTACAGACACTGTTTGGTTTCCACCTGCATTCATTTACGCATGTGGGTGTGTGTTTATCTGTGCTGTTTTATCCCATGTGTAGATTCATGTAACTACCACAACCAAGATAGATAGCTGTTACATCACCACAGAACTTGCTGGTGACAGCTCTTTGCATTCACATCCACTCCCACTTCATTCCTCCTTGTCCCTCTTTCTATCCCCTGGCAACCATGAATGTGTTTTCCATCTCTGTACTTTTGTCATTTTGAGATTGTTATATACAGGAAATCCCATAGTATCTAACATTTTTATATTGAATTTTTCCACAAAGCAGAACACCCTCAAGGTCCCTCAAAGTTGTTGCACACATTACCAATAGTTCATTCCTTTTTATATGGCTGTACCACTGTTTATAGTTTATACATTTACCAGTTGAAAGACATTTGAATTGTTTCCAGGTGTTGACATTATAAATAAAGTCACTATAACATTTGTGTACAGGTTTTTCTGTGAACAGAAGTGTCATTTCACTGTGGGAAAATACCTACATGTGGGATTGCTGGGTTATATGGTAAGGGTATATTTATGAGAAACAGCCAAATTCATGTAAACTGACTGTACAAATTTTGCATTCCCACCAGCAGTGTGAGAGTTGCAGTTTCTCTGCATCCCTGCCAGCACTGGATATTACCACTTCTTTTGTTTTTGTTTTTAGGATTTTAGCCCTGCCCCCCATAGGTGTGTAATGGTACCCCACTTTTTTTGGCGGAGTTTCACTCTGTTGCACAGGCTGGAGTGCAGTGGTGCAATCTTGGCTCACTGCAACCTCCACCTCCTGTGTTCAAGTGATTCTCCTGCCTCAGCCTCTTGAATAGCTGGGACTACAGGTGTGTGTCACCACGCATGGCTAAATTTTGTATTTTTAGTAGACTGGGTTTTACCATGTTGCATGTTGGCCAGGCCAGTCTCACCCACATGACTTTTAAAACATAAATAAGACCAAGTCATAAATCTCTTTTTTTTTTTTTCTGAGACAGAGTTTTGCTCTGCTGCCCAGGCTGGAGTGCAGTCGTGTGATCACAATTCATTGCAGCCTTCACTTCTTGTGCTCAAGTGATCCTCCCGCCTCCACCTCCCAAGTACCTGGGACACAGACATGTGCCACCATGCCCAGCTAATTTTCTTTTTTGTAGAGATTTAAAAATTGCCACTCACTGTGTTGCCCAGGTTGGTCTTAAACTCCTGGCTTCAAGCAATCCTCCTCCCTTGGCGCTTCAAAGTGCTGGGATTATAGGTGTGAGCCAAGGCACCCAACCATATTGCACATTTCTAAGACAATCTTTTAAACTGTAGGATCTATGTTTTTCTAAAATGAATTTTTTTCCTTTTTTTTTTTTTTTTTTTTTTTTTTTTTTGAGACAGAGTTTTGCTCTGCTGCCCAGGCTGGAGTGCAGTCGTGTGATCACAGCTCACTGCAGCCTTGACCTCCTGGGTTCAAATGATCCTCCCACCTCAGCCTCTCAGCCTCACAACTAGCTGGGACTACAGGTGCACACTGTCACACCCACCTAATTTTGGGGTTTTGGGGTTGTTGGAATTTTTTAGAGATGGGGTTTCTCCATGCTGCCCAGGTGTGTCTCAAACTCCTGACCTCAAGCAATTTGCCCACCTCAGCCTCCCGAAGTGCTGGGACTATAGGCATGAACCACTGTGCCCTGCCCATAACCTTTCTTAAAAACTTCTAGTGGCTTCCCATCACCCTCAGAATAAAATTCAAACTCAGAGGGCCTGCCAGACCATCTCTTCTGATCTCTTATGCCTCTGCCCCTTACTCCACTCCAGCCACAGTGACTTCCTTGTTTTTCTAATACCTTAAGCTTGTTCCTCCCTCAGCCTTTCACCTGCAGTTCCCTCTGCCCAGAATGTTCTTGCCCTGGGTATCCACGTGGCTCAGTTCCTCATTTCATTATCTGTCTAATGAGAAATAAATAGCTCCTCAGAGGCCTTCCCTGGTGGTCAAAATGAGCCCCCGTCCCTGCAGTCACCCTCGGTTCACTTATCCTGTTTTATTTTCTTCATAGCACTTATCTCTCCTTGATATGATATTATATCAACTGTTGACTTGTGATCTGTCTCCCCATGAGGACAGGGCTTGGCTTTTTGATGACTATCTCCAGTGCTTAACACAGTGCTTGGCATACAGGAGCCAATAATAAATATTTGTGGAATGAATGTGTATGGGAAACCTCTTGTGACCCTCCTGTCATCCTTTCAGCCCACCTTTTACTCGGCCATCACTGGCAACCAGCTTGGAGCAGGTGAAAGCAGTGACACTCAGCTGCTCCACAGGGCTCTGATCTTGCCTTCTGCCGGGGCTCCTCTCTGGACTCGAATGCTGCAACCTGGACATCTGAGGATGTTAACCCCTTGGGGGTAACACCAGGCCCTTCGTGCCTGGAGTTCGTGGATATAGGCTTTTTTCTCTGACACTCAGTGGACAACTAGGAGGTGCACACCATGCTGCTCCTCATCACATCCCAGCCGAGTCAAGCCGCAGCTGCCCACAGTGGAGACCAGCTCTATAACACACCATGGCACTGGCTTGCCTTCATTCCTACTTCATTCTCCCGTCCCCTACTCCTGCTCCCTGGGATCATGTCCTGAATTAACTTGCAAACGTGCTTTTTCTCTGCTTTCTCTACCTGTAAGGAGGTAGAAGGGCTAGAGAAGAGTCCAGGTTAAATTAGAACAAATAGATGAAACTTACAGACTAGCATGAGAAATTAATACAAACAAAACAAAATTTAAATAACTACAGGTAAAGCGGTGGGCTTTTCAACAAATGGTGTTGGAATAATTGAATATCCATATGGAATGCAATGCATCTCAATCCCTACTTCATACCATACTCAAAATAAATCAAAGAACTAATTTTTAAAAAACTGCTGGGCGCAGTGGCTCACGCCTGTAATCCCAGCACTTTGCAAGGCCGAGGCGTGCAGATCACCTGAGGTCGGGAGTTCGAGACCAGCCTGACGAACACAGAGAAACCCCATCTCTACTAAAAATACAAAATTAGCCAGGTGTGGTGGCACATGCCTGTAATCCCAGCTACTCAGGAGACTGAGGCAGGTGAATCGCTTGAACCCGGGAGGCAGAGGTTGCGGTGAGCCAAGATCGTGCCATTGCACTCCAGCCCAGGCAACAAGAGTGAAACTGTGTCTCAAAAAAAAAAAAAAAAAAAGCCTATAAAACTTCTGGAAGAAGGAAGAAATTCTTCATGACCATGGGGTAGGCAGAGATCATAGAAAGAACTTCCTATAAAAGGAGGGAAAAGATAGCATTTAAAAGATAACTAGGAGAAGGTTTTGTAATACATATTTTTGACAAAAGATTTCTATGTGGAACATATAAAGAAATTTTTTTTGGTTGCGGGGGAGTGGAATTTCCCTCTTGTTGCCCAGGCGGAGTGCCAAGGTACAGTCTGGGCTCACTGCAACCTCCACCTCCCAGGTTCAAGCAATTCTCCTGCGTCAACCTCCCTAGTAGTTGGGATTACAGACGCCCGCCACCATGCCTCACTAATTCTTTTTTTTTTTTTTTTTTGAGATAGAGTCTCGCACTGTTACCCTGGCTAGACTGCAGTGGCACAGTCTCAGCTCACTGTAATCTCTGCCTCCCAGGTTCAAGTGATTCTCCTTGCCTCAGCCTCCCAAGTAGCTGGGATTAGAATGCACCTACCACCACACCCAGCTAATTATTTTTTTGTATTTTTAGTAGAGACAGGGTTTCACTATGTTGGCCAGACTGGTCTGAAACTCCTGATCTCGTGATTCGCCTACTTCAGCCTCCCAAAGTACTGGGATTACAGGTGTGAGCCACTGCACCCAGCCTAATTTTGTATTTTTAGTAGAGATGGGATTTCTCCATGTTGGTCAGGCTGGTCTTGAACTCCTGACCTCAGGTGATCTGCCTGCCTCAGTCTCCCAAAGTACTGGAATTATAGGCATGAGCCACTGCACCCAGCCTAAAGAAATCTTATAACTCAATAATAAGACCCCAACCAAAATAAAATATGGGCAAAAAAATTTAACAAATACCTCAAAAAGAAGATATACAAACATCTAATAAACACACAAAAAGTTGCTCAACATTATTAGCCATTAGAGAAATGTAAATTAAAATCACAATGAGATAACATCACACACTCATTAGCATGGCTAAACTTTTTTTCTTTTTTTTTTTTTTGAGATGGAGTTTCGCTCTGTCCCCTAGGTGGAGTGCAATGGCAAGATCTCAGGTCACTGCAACCTCTGCCTCTGGGATTCAAGCAATTCTCCTGCCTCAGTCTCCTGAGTAGCTGGGATTGCAGGTGCCCACCACCAAGCCCAACTAATTTTTTGTATTTTTAGTAGAGATGGGGTTTCACCATGTTGGCTAGGCTGGTCTTGAACTCCTGACCTCAGGTGATCCGCCCACCTTTGCCTCCCAAAGTGCTAGAATTACAGGCAGGAGCCACTGTGCCCGGCGGAATGGCTAAACTTTAAGAGATTAGTAATAACAAGTATTGGTGATGATATGGAACACCTGGAACTCTCATACATTGCAGGCAGGAGTGTGAACTGGAACAATTACTTGGAAAAAAGTTTGGTGGTATCTTATAAAGTTAAAAATACACTTACCAATGCCCAGCAATCTCCATTATAGGTATGGTTTGGATGTGATTTGTCTGTGCTAATACTCATGTTCAAGTTTGCTTGCCAGTTCTGTGCACTGGGGAGGTAGGACCTAGTGGGAGGTGCGTGGATCATAGAGGTGAATCCCTTATGAATAGGTTGGTGCTGTTGTCCTAGTAATGAGTGGGTTTGTTGTTGTTATTGTTGTTGTTCTCAAGAGACTGGATCAATTCTCAAGGAATGTATTAGTTCCTGAGCAAGGGGTTGTAATAAAGTGAAGTTTCTCCTCCTGTTTAATCTCTCTTTGCATACGTCTGCTTCCCCTTTAACCTTTTCTGTCATGTTTTGACCCAGCACAAAAGCCCTTGCTAGAAGCCAAGTGGATGCCGCCACCATTTGAACTTCCCAGTCTGCAGAACTGTGAGCTCTACCTCTTTATAAATTACCTATTTCAAGTATTCTGTTACAACAATGCCAAATGAACTAAGGCAAGTATTTATCCAAAGGAAATAAAAATATATGTCTGCACAAAGATTAGTACATGAAAATGTCGGAGCAGCTTTCTTCATAATAGCCAAAAAGTGGAAATAGCCCAAGTGTCCATCAACAAGTAAACAGATAAATTGTGGTATATTCATACAATGGCTTACTATTCGGTAGCAAAAAAGAACAGCCGGGCACGGTGGCTCATGCCTGTAATCCCAGCACTTTGAGAGGCTGAGGTGGGCATATCACAAGGTCAGGAGATGGAGACCCCACCCTGGCCAACATGGTGAAACCCCCTCTCTACTAAAAATACAAAAATTAGCCGGGTGTGGTATTGCGTGCCTGTAATCCCAGCTACTCAGGAGGCTGAGGCAGAATTGCTTGAACCGGGGAGTCAGAGGTTGCAGTGAGCTGAGATTGTGCCACTGCACTCCAGCCTGGCGACAGAGTGGGACTCAATCTAAAAAAAAAAAAAAAAGAAAGAAAGAACTAAGTAGTGATAAGTGCTACAACATGAATAAACCTCAAAAACTTTATACTGAGTGAAAGACGCCAGATAGAAGCGTGCATAGCATATTATTACATTTAAATGAAGTTCTAGAACAAACAAACCTATTTTTGATTGGCTGGCCTTGAAAAGGTGACATTTGAGCAAGACCTGGATGTCAAGAGGGAGCCAGCCATGGAAAGATCGAGGGAGAGGCATTCCAGGCAAAGGGCACTACAGGAACAAAGGCCCCATGAGGAAAGAGCTTGGTGAGCTTGGGAACAGTCAGCAGGCAGCAGTGACTGAGTGAAGTGGGCGGGGCAGAGAATGGTGGGGAAAGGTTGGAGAGGTGTATGGGAGCCAGATCATGCCGAGCCTTATCAGCCCTGATAAAGTTTTAGAATTTGATATGAATAAAATGCAAATCCCTTGTAGTTTTGTGGGGCAGAAACATATAAGCAAATAAAGGCAATTCAGGATCATGGGTGATATGTTTGGGGAGTGTACAGGGAAAGAGGAAGAGTGCGCAGTTTTACCTAGGGACACCTGAGAAGGCTTCCCAGAGGAAGTAACATTTCAGCTGAGACTGGAAGAGTAGCAGAGGGGAAGGGTCATTCTGCTGGAGGGTACCGTGCCTATAGAAGCAGAGAGACATGCAGCCTCATGGAACATTCAGCGACCTCAGCATACTATAAGCCTAGTTGGAGTTTTCCCAACTAGGAGAGGGAGTGGCAGGAGATCTGAGGCTGAAGAGAGAGGCTTTGAATGCTTTGTCAGACATGATCCTGCAGGGCATGGGAAACCCCTGCAGAATTTAAAGTCAGGAAGTAAGGAAGTATCAGGGCAGGCTGACACTTCAGATCAAGACCTCCAGACTGGCAGGAAAAAAGCAAGGCCACTGGTTCTGGTGTGAGATAATGGGGGACTGGGCCTGGGACTAAGCAGGGATGGGCGGGGCAGGGAGTAGAGCCAAACTGCTAAACGGTGACTGGGGCTGTCCTGGTTGAGGCAAAGCTCTCCAGAGCTTGAGGCCCCAGAGGGCCATAAATGCTAGCTTTCATGTGCATCTGCTCCCTTGGCAGGCTTGTCACACCTGAAGACTCCTAGGCCCTGGCTCCCAGGGTTTCAGAAGCAGTGGGTCTAGGATGAAGCCCAGGAATCTGCATACACATAAAGTGAAACTCTCTCTATTCTGATGCAGGCGCACTCCACAATTTCCAGGCTGCCAGTGTGGCTGGGGAAGGGGCAGGACAAGCACACTCATCTGGACTGTGTCTGAAGCAGCTCAGAGAATCAGACAAAGGTGGCATCTAAAATAAGGACCCGGATGCGATGGGAGCAAAGGTAATATGTGTCTCCACTGCTGCAGCTGAAGAACTGCGGTAGAGTGGCCCTGGTCATCATGCAGAAAAATGATTCCTGATCACCAGTCCAAGGAACCACAGAAAGAAGAGATGGGGCCACAACTGGAACATAGATCTGAGATCTGCCTTTTAATTTGTACCTTCTCCTAGGGTGAAGACAGGGAGGCAGGAAGGGGATTACTGGGGGCTGCAGTAAAGAACAAGCTCTGTGCAAAGGAAGCCTCTCTTACTATGCAGCATCTCACCTAATTAACCCTCACAACAGCTCTATGTGGTTGGTCCTATTATTATTCCCATTTTATAGATGGGGAAACTGAGACTCAAAAATGTTGAGTAAGTAGTGCTGCGTCCCAAGATGAGGACAAAGGGGAACCATGGCTGGAACACAGGCCTCTGGACACTCCAAATCATAGCATTGCCCTGTGATTCTGCCACGTTTTGACCCAGCACAAAAGCTCTCGCTAGAAGCCAAGTGGATGCTGCCACCATTTGAACTTCCCAGTCTGCAGAACTGTGAGCTCTACCTCTTTATAAATTACCTATCTCAAGTATTCTGTTACAAGAACACCAAATGGACTAAGGTAAGTATTTATCCAAAGGAAATAAAAATGTATGTCTGCTTCCCCTTCAGTAGGAAAAGTCACTTCATCTCTTAACCTTAAATGATCTTCCAAGCAAGAGGAGGGGAGAGGGGGAGTATAAGGTTTTTTTCTGTCCCATCTTTTTCAGAAGGTATCTAAGTCCTTCCTGTGTATGTCTTCTAAAGACACGGTACCAGGACCTAGAAAGGCTGAGATTTAGAGCCTCATGGTTCAAACTGAGTTGTAGGGTCCTAGCCAGGAGTACTTGCCTGGATCTTCTAAGAATCTCACAACAGTGCCACATGCCTCAGCTTTACCCAAGCAACAGAAGGAGGTGGTGGAGGTGGCGGCAGCAGCAGCAGCAGCAGCAGTGGCAGCAAATCTGTCCCCAGTGCACTACAGTACTGTTTTGCTATGATGAAATACACATGGCATATGGCTACAAAGTTACTATCTTGAGAGTGGATAGAAATGGGATTTTTCATGTGCCAGATTTCACTTCCCTTTCTGAAACAATTCTTGTAGTAAACAGAGGTTTTTGATCTTGCTAAGATCAAGAGGATGGGAATTCCTTTATACTTTTAAAGTAAGACTATTGTCTTGTAGCGTTTCAGTCTGTTGATGGTGCAAATGTTTTTTAACATTGATGCTATTCTGCGTTCCTCCCTCTTTCCTTCCAAAGGCCATGACAGGAAGAGGAGCTGCCAACACCAGATGACCAACTCCTTTCCAGTTACAGACCACCCCGGTGATGAGACCTCCATATGTTGTCTGATGGCCACAGTTCCTTGGCAAATGGGTGGGGAAGAGGAAAGGTTTGTTGAGTGTTGGAGGCCATAGGGTGGAGGAGGCCAGGAAAGACCAGAAAGCACACAGGACGTGACTTTCAGGAGGAGAATTATTTTGAACCATTTCTTGTGTGCTGACAGCATAATGATCATTATCAGGGTCTCAGATGTAACATGAAGCCTGCCCTGAAGTTAAATTTTCCTTTTCAGAGAAGCGTGGCCTGTCAGCCCACCATCGGATGGTTCCACACTGACCTCCTCCATGGCTTGGGGGTTGGAGTGCCCCAGCTGCTGCCGCCCTGGTAGCTTTCATTAAAGGCCTTTGCTTTTTTGGTAAATAAGGGCCCCATTTTTCTATCTTAGTCTTTGAAAATTAACCTGAGAAACACTTTGTGTAAGTATCATAGATGTATATGCAGTTTTCTACCCATGATGTATATTTAGTTTCTGGTTTGTTTGTTTTTGTTTGTTTTTTGAGATAGAGTTCCCAGGCTGGAGTGCAGTGGCACAATCTTGGTTCATTACAACCTCTGCCTCGCAGGCTCAAGTGATTCTTCTGCCTCAGCCTCCCGAGTAGCTAGCATTACAGGTGTGCATCACCACGCCCAGCTAATTTTTGTATTTTCAGTAAAGACGGGGTCTCACCATGTTGGGCAGGCTGGTCTTCAACTCCTGACCTCAAATGATCCACTACCTTGGCCTCCTAAAGTACTGGGATTACAGGCAAGCCCCACTGCACTCAGCCAGCTAGTTTCAAGATGGCTATCTGGAATTCTACCTCCCTAGGAACCCTCCTGGTCACAGCATGAGCTCTAACAGACAGGCAGATCTGTGGCCTGAGTTATGTTTTGGTTTGGCTTTCACAGTATTTTGAAATTGGTTTTGATGTCAATATCCTGTTTGCTGGCTTTTCTTGAAAAATCAGAAAACTTGACCACATTGAGCTACATTCCTGAGTGTCAAGTGGCTGGATCTGAATGAGTTGTTGCTCCCTTTGCACAGAGCTTGTCATCTGATATACCACAGTCCCTACCACTCCCCAACATCCACACCCCAAGAGAAAGTATGAGCTAAAAGGCAGATATAGATATAGGTGTTCCAGTCTTGACCCTACCACTCATTTCCTGTGGCTCCTTGAACAGGTGTCTACATCTCTCTAAAGGCTGTTGTTAGTCCTTAGGAAGAAGAGAATAATGAGATGATGTATGCAGAGCACTGGCAGAAAGCCTAGCATAGAGGAATCTGAAGATTCACCATGCATGCTTCCTGGTGTATAGTACTAGTCCTTGTCAGTGACACAGAGACTTGAAGACTGTATATAAATGGACACACCTACTAGAATGTAAGCTTCATATAAACAAAGACTTTTTTAAAAATCTGTTTTGCGACCATCCTGGTCAACATGGTGAAACCCTGTCTCTACTAAAAATACAAAAAATTAGCTGGGCATGGTGGTGCGTGCCTGTAATCCCAGCTACTCAGGAGGCTGAGGCAGGAGAATTGCCTGAACCCAGGAGGCGGAGGTTGCGGTGAGCCGAGATCGCGCCATTGCACTCCAGCCTGGGTAACAAGAGCGAAACTCCGTCTCAAAAAAAAAAAAAAAAAATCTGTTTTGCTTATTTCTATATCCCCAAGGCCTAGTACAGTCCCTAGCACATGGTAGGCTGTAGGCCTTCAGTAAATGTGTTGAATGAATATGTGGATTTAATATTTCCCTGACTTCTTATTCTTCTTAGATCATGTGCAAGTCATCGGTCCATTTAAAAAATATATATGCAAATAGACTTATAAGCTGATTATTTTTAATTTATATGTGTTGAATTTCTTTTCTTTCTTTCTTTCTTTTTCTTTTTGAGACGAACTTTAGCTCTTGTTGCCCAGGCTGGAGTGCAATGGCACAACTTCAGCTCACTGCAACCTCTGCCTCCCCCGTTCAATCGATTCTCCTGCCTCAGCCTCCCGAGTATCTGGGACTACAGGCATGCACCACCATGCCCAGCTAATTTTGTATTTTTAGTAGAGATAGGGTTTCAGAATGTTGGTCAGGCTGGTCTCAAACTCCTGACCTCAAGTGATCCACCCATTTCAGCCTCCCAAGTGCTGCGATTACAGGTGCGAGCCACTGCACCTGGACGAATTTCTTATTAGTGAAAAGATTAAAAAGCAGGAAGATGCTTCAGAGTTGACAGAAATTCATTGCCATAGTAATTTGAGTCACAGCCCGGGAGAAAAATGTATTCTTCTTCTAGGTCAATTTTCTAAGATCACTATCAGAAGGCCAGGCTACAAGTCAAAATTTAAAACGCATGCATTTATGTGATACCTCTTGAGAATTCAAGGTGCTGTACAAACACATTTAAAGCATTAAGTGCTCCTGAAACCCTTTCATCAGAAGTAATACTCCCAAAAAGGAGAGTGCAATTAGGTAAAACCAATGGCAGTTTCTATGTGATGATGTCAACACGGCTCAACCTCTGAGTGCCAGAGTTTGTTTCTCATTAGATACAACTTTTCTGGAAATACAAGAGAAGGTAAGTTGATTTCCAAGTGAATTCAAGCCTATTGGAGTAGTGTATTACAGAACCTTTCAATAGGAGGAGATTTCATGATGCTTGTGGTTTCAGTATTGGTGGCCTGTAGGAGTCAGTTGTGTTTTTTGCTTGCTCAGCATCCATTCCTCCTACTTCTGGTAACTAAACTTCAATTTTCCTTGGGAAGCCATTCCTTCCACACTTTCAACTGTGGGATTTGGGAGAGGCTGAGTTCACCCCCCAGCTCCAGAAGAGAACATGGAACCAGCCAATGGGTCACATCCCCTGGCCACGGCCACACATTCAAGAGAAAAGCAAGTTACCCAACTAAGCTCCTGACCAGTCTGTAACTACCAGGCTCATGCCTGTAATCCCAGCACTTTGGGAGGCTGAGGCGGGTGGATCACTTGAGGTCAGAAATTCAAGACTAGCCTGGCTAACATGGTGAAATTCTGTCTCTACTAAAAATACAAAAAAATTAGCCAGGTGTGGTGGCACACACCTGTAATCCCAGCTACACTGGAGGCTGAGGCAGGAGAATTGTTTGAACTGGGGAGGCAGAGGTTGCATTGAGCCAAGATCATGCCACTGCATTCCAGCATCTGTGACAGAGCGAGACTCTGTCTCAAATAAATAAATAAATAAATAAATAAAATAAAAACTAAGCTCCATTCTAGAGCTTTTCTTAGTATTATTAGGAAAGAGAAATCCTTTTGGCTGCTGAGACTTTTCACTGTGAGAATGAAATTCTGACACCCTCAGAGGTAGCATCTGAGAATGAAGCCATGCAAAGAAAAAAGCTGAGAAAGAGAGAAAGAGGGGAGAATCCTGATGACAATGTTTGAGTGCCTAGATCCAGCTATACCTCAAGATGAGATTCATCTGGATTTTTGGCTTCATGAGCCAATACACTATCCCTCTTTCTTTAAGCTGATTTGAATAGTGTTTCAGAACTTAAAATGGAGAAATTCCTGACTAGCAAACTGGAATTTGAAAACATAGATCAGAAAAAGAAGAGGCAAAAGGGCTGTGTTCATGCCTGTAATCCCAGCACTTTGAGAGGCTGGGGTGGGTGGATTATTTGAGCCCAGGAGTTCAAGACCAGCCTGGGCAACATGGTGACACTTGTCTCTACAAAAACAAAACAAAAACACACCAGCTACATGGGGGAGGAGAAATTGAAATAAACCAGAGGCCAAGTCTTAGTGAACTTCTCCAGTGCTTTAAAACTCTCTATACTTGGCTGAGGGAGAATTCTGATAGTATTGGCCATTGAGCCTGTGAGCTCCAAAATTATATTGTTCAATTGGTGCAGTAGATTTTCATTCAGTAGGATCACTGAGGGCCTGTGGATGCCAGGCTCCCACTTTCAGACATGTACCAGCAAGTAGACAGGCTGTCTCATTTTCAGGAGGGGCTCCTTCTAGTCCCTGATCAGCCCTTCTTCACACTTTGGGGCTGTACCGTTGCCTTCCAACCCAGCCTGAAAACCAAGTGATTCTTCCCAAACACTGCATTCCATTCTCATTTCCCACTTCAAGAAACCTCAGTGGTTCCCTAAGATTTCATATTGAATCTATTCCCATCTGCTCAGTCCTTAATAAAACTAATAATAATAATAAAAAAAGCTAACAGTTTAAGGTACTTACAATGTGCCAGGCACCATGCTTACATTTCATAGGTTTCTTAGTTCATCTTCAAAATGACACTATAGAGCAGATATCAATTTATTCCTATATTTTTTGGACAAGGAAACTAATGCACAGAGAGATTAAGTAACTCACTCAAAGTCACATGGTCAATATGTTGTGATAGAGTCCAAGTGCTCCCTCTGGATCCAGACTCCATGCTCCTCCTAGAAGATTCTACTGTCTCAAAAGCTCTTCCACTTTCTGCTCCACCTCTACCTTATTTTCCACAACTCCCCAATTTTCACAATTCAGTCAGGCTGGTCTTACGGCTATGTCCACCATTCTCTAATTTCAGTGTCTTTGCTTTTTTGTTTAATCATGCATTCATTCATTCAACAAAGCATCCATCAGGCTAATCTTACACTATGCTGATAATTTATTATCTTTGCTCATTCATTCATTCATTCATTCATCCAGCTGCTAAATATTTACTGAGCCCCTGCCCCAGGTGCTCAGATCACCGCCCTGACCCAGAATGCTCTCTTCACCTACCACCTCTCCAAATCCTGCCTATCTTTTTGCTTTTTTTTTTTTTTTCTGAGACAGAGTCTTACTCTCTATCCCTGCCCTCCTCAGATCTGCCAAACGCCTCAGGCTGGAGTGAAGTGGTGCAATCTTGGCTCACTGCAACCTCCGCCTCCTGGGTTCAAGCAGTTCTCTTGCCTCAGCCTCCTGAGCAGCTGAAATTACAGGTATGCACAATGCCCAGCTAATTTTTGTATTTTTAGTAAAGATGAGTTTTTGCCATGTTGGCCAGGCTGGTCTTGAACCCCTGACCTCAAGTGATGCACCTGCCTTGACCTTCCAAAGTGCTGGGATTAAAGGTGTGAGCCACTGCGCCCGGCCAATCCTGCCTATCTTTCAAGGCTCTGCTCCAGTCCCTTCCTTTCATGCATCCTACCTTAGCCAATGCAGCTGGCATGGCCCCTCTTTTCATGAATGCTGAGGGCATGGAAGGACATGATATAGTTTACCATTCAATTTCACAGCAGCCTGGCAAGGTCTCACATTGTCTCATCTTTCTATCAGATTTCAGATGCCTGACCAAGCCAGGGTACATGCTCCTTCTGTATCCATCAGTGTTAAGTGTACATTAGGCATTCAAGAAACATTCTTTCATCCAATTGTTCAGAGAACAAATGTGGTCCAATAAAAATACAATGGTTTAAAAAATGGCCGTTTAAAAAATGTTATGAATCTGGGTTCTGTTTCTTTGCCCTGGAATTCACCTAAAGTTTATGATAGTTTTGTGAGGTAGGTATTATCCGTATTTTACAGATAAGGCGGAGGCCCAAAGAAGGTGAGTAATGTGGCCAAGTTCACAAAATGGATAAATCTCAGAACACAGGCTCCCAACCACTGCACCATGCTGCCTCCACAATCCTTGGATGGTTCTTTCGGATGAACACATATTGAAAATTGATTGCAACTTCTGTGACTAGTGGACTTTCACAGCAAATATGCTTGGTCAGGGCCTTGTACCCTGACATTTTTATTTTATTTCCAGGAATGGAAACCCGCACTGCTATTGTGAAGACACTTGATGAAACTCCAGCAACTTCTACATCTGGCTTAGGGCTTAGTCCTGGGACCCGAGGTCAAAATCCTAGAAAAGAGCCATGTGAGATGCACTCCCTGGCCACATCTGTGTTCTTGGATGCTGCCCGCAACACTCCTTAAATTTTTACCCACATGATAACACTTTGCTCAGCATGGATGTGGGGGTGGGGGTGAGGAATGTTCTATTTTTCCTTCAATGGTTATGCTGTGACCCTACCAACTCAGTAAAAGGGGAGCGGTCAGGGACCTTACTGAGAATGTGTCCTAGTATCTTTTCTCCCTCAGCACAGCCTCCATATGTCCCAGCTGCCATGAGAAGCTTCCTCCCTTCTAAGGGAATTACCCTTGCCTTCCACTCCATCCTCACCTTGCCCTGCCCAGATTAGAGGCACAGAGGCATGTTCTATGGGCCTGAAAACCCGTCCAGCCAAGAAACCTGACTGTCTTGATGAGTCCTATCAAGGTGTAGTTGTGGACGTGCCTCTTTCTGCTCTTCCCTCTGCACTAGTGCTCTGCAAAGGGTGGCTCTTGCCCTCAGACAGTCCAAAGATAGTATGGGATGTGCATGGATCACCTTCACTCTGCAGAGGCGAACAAACAATGCTGCTCTTCTCCAACAGCCTCTGAAGGACACCACCTACTGCCTGGCTCTGAGATGTTTGCTGCCCAAGAGTCTCCCACCTGCTTCTTCCTCCCCCTCAGTTCTCCCTTTTGTAGCCTCTCAGCCTCCCTTCTCTTAATGTTCTTAACACCCTTTCCTGGTTCTCTATTTACCCTGCCCTCCCTTTCAGCAACCCCTTCCCAAACCACTGCCTACTTCTCCTTTCTTTCCAATCCCTCCTCCCTTCCCAGAACTTTCCCCCTCCATTGACTCCCTCAAGCCTCATTCTGGCCTAACTCCTCCCCTCACCCTCTATCCCTGCCCTCCTCAGATCTGCCAAACACCTCAGGCTTGGCTGCCTCTGTCCTGTTCCCACCAACCTCCAGACCATGCTTCTTTGCTCCTTAGGACCTGGGCTCACGTTTTCAATCTCTTCTCTCCTGTTAGTACAGCTCTATCTAGAGCCATGATTCTTCTGTACCTTTCACAGTGGTCTTTCCCATTTATATGAGTTTCATTTTTTTCTAAGTATAAAAATTTAAAAGTGCCTCTTAAATACTATGATTAAGTCATAATAAACAGTACAAGTTGTACTTGAATGTGAGAGGTATCACTCATACACATTTGATTTTCGAGGACCACATCTCAATCAATCTGCCCATGGCCCATTGCCTGACACTAAAAGATGCTCACAAGAAATTGATTATCAACTAACTTCTTGGTCTAAGATCCTATACTCTGAGAGGGAAGGTGGCAATACATATGAAACCTTCTTAACAGTGCAGGGATGAGGAGAGTAAAACTGAAATGAAACTCAGCAAGTAGTAAAGGTATGACATAGGCAGTGACTCTCACACTGAGACCTCCAGGTGATGTTAATTTCAAAGTGGATGGTCCATCTGGGAAGACTAGAGGGTCACAAAGGTGTAAGCATATCATTATATTAGCATGGTGCAAAAGTAATTGCTGTTTTTGCCTTTTTAAAAAAATTGCAAAAACCACAATTACTTTTGCACCAACCTAATAGCAAGCAAAGGAGAGGAATCTGGAGAGAAAATCAATTTGTAATATGAAAAATAAAAATCTGTTAGCAACTAGGACTTGCAAGCTTGTTCTAGGCCTTGCTCTGGGAGCTTTTCGGTGACTTCTCTTCCTGTTGGAATAGAAGGAAACCTTCAGGACAGAAGGCTCTGTCCCCCTTCCCCCTCCTGATGTGAATGAAGTCTCAATACACTCTAAAGTACTGGCGGGACTACTTGTTGCAAGGTTTATGGGGAAAAGTTGCCACAGAGCAATCCAGTTATCAGCCTCAGCCTCAGTCCTCTCAGGTACAGCTCGGGAAGTAAGCCTCAAACCTAGTTGGGTCTGGATCAACAAGATACGAGGAGGCAGCAGCCCACAGCTAACCCCTCTTGACACGTACTGGGCAGGGTCCCGTATGGACGCTGGTCCTGCCTCCCAGGCACCTGCACTAGCGGCGTGGGGGCATCGCGTGGAGTCTTGGAGAACCGATGCAACCTAAGGGGACGCCTGTGGGAGTCCCAAGTATCCATCGCAGCTGGGAGGCCCGCGTTGGGAAGCCAGACGCCAACCTCGCGTCCCAGCAGCGCAGACTGCCGCACAGAGCTTCCGGCGGCGCTTGGAGGCGGAGCGGCTGGGGGCGGGGCTCGTGCTGTGACGCCCGCCTTGCCTCGCCTCGCCCTGCCCCGCCCCGCGCGCGTTGCCAGGGTGATCAGGTGACTCCCAGTTCGCTGCGCTTGGGGCGGCCGTGACGTCAGGCGCGCGGCAGCTCCTCAATCGCTCCGAGACAGGTGCAGGGAGTCTACTGCCGGCTGGTCCGGGTTCCTCAGGCCCAGACCCGACCGTTATCCAGTTGGTTCGTGGAGAGGAGAGGTGAGACGCGGCGGACCTGATCCGGCCCAGCTGGAGACCAGTAGGGGGAACAGGCGCGGACAGGGTGCGTCTCGGGATGTGTGCGCCCCGGAGCTCCCCGAAGAGCGCCCGGAGAACTGGCGGTCACCCGGGCGGGCCAGGCTCAGGCAGGGGCTCGCGCAGCCCCTGAGGAGGGGCAGGGAGGCACGGAAACGGCTGCCGCTGGCTGGACTCCTTCCGGCACCCCGCGGCTACTCTGGGGCTCCCGATCGCTGCGCCGCGCGTCCGGGCGGTGGACTCACAGGGGCTCCGCGTCGCTGCGGTTCTCTCCTCACGAGGAGTCGGCGGGCTTTGAGCCGGGCCCGCCACACCCTGTCCCGGGGGACGTCCGCGGGAGGCTTCTGGATTTCCTCGCCTTGGGCTGCGATTTCTGAGGCGCTGCTCTGCGTGTTCCGAGCTGGGCCACCCGGAGGCAGAGGGCTGGTCGCAAGCCCCGCGGGTGGGAGTGGGGCGGGGGTGACTGGAAGTAACTAGGGAACGCGAAGCCGGCGCTCGGCGGCCGGGGTGTTCAGAGAAGGCGTTGTTTGCCGGGGAAAGGAATCCTGGCTGCTATTGAGAGCCGTGGATTGGGATCTGAGCCGACCTGTTGGAGGAGGTGAAAGCTGAGCGGGGTCCTGACGGGTGGAGACTAATCTCCTGGTAGCGGCGGGGATTGCAGGGGGAGAGAAGGAGGGGACGCCCCCTGGGGAAGGGGACCATGAGGAAAAACGATTTGGGGACTGACTGGACCATGTGCTGGGCTGTTTTGGGGAAAAAAGTTTGGATAATTAGGTTAGGGAGGGTTAGGAAAGAACTCTTGAGTGCCCAGCTGAGAGGCACTGTGTGTTGTGGTGAGCCATTGAAACGTTGGCTAGATTGGGGTAGGAGGAACGCTGAGGAAGTTGGTGTGACATTCCGGCAAAGAGGTGAGGAGGAAGTTGGTGTCACATTCCGGCGAATAGGTGAGGACACTCTTCTCTGATGGGATTCCTCGAACCCTGCTTATGAAATACTTGTAACCGACAAGGGTAGGGGCTCAGGCAGCCGGGTGCCTTCTCCAGCCATTGTTGGCAGATTTTAAAAAATTTAATTAACAAAAATTATATATATTTATAGATTTATACAATATGATACATGTAAACTTTGTGGAGTAATTATGTTAGCAGATTTTTTAAAAATTCCTTCTTATGAAAGGACTCACCCAAGAGCAGCTCATTTTCGAGTATCTCATTTGATTGGATTGAATAACTTGTTGAAAGCTATGCCTCCCTCAGTATTCAGGAAGGCTATAGGTCCACAACACTTTGCCCTTCCGAGGTTTCAGAGTGTCTTACAAACACCTCTTATCCCTAGGGTGAAATCCAAACCTCAAATGACTGGTAGGAAATTTAATAGGGGGAAGTTATTAAAGGAGAATCAGCATCCAGAACATCCATATGGGGCACTGGGTGAGCTGACAAGAGTTCCATACTCTTTGTTAATTGTAGATCAAAGATTTCTAGTCCTTTCCTACCAGCTTCTTTGAGTTTCTCAGTGTAAGGCTGCATAAGTGTTAGTTGGCCATTTTGTCTTAATTTCCTGAACAACAGGAAAAAGGTATTTTGGTTATATGAAGAGGAATGCTTTGGTGATTTATGATTTTTCCTAGCCCTGAAGTTTATTGATGCTGTGACCAAAAAATACACAGCTGTCTATTTATTTGTTTTTGAAACAGAATCTCTCTCTGTCACCCAGGGTGGATTGCAGTGTAGAGATCTCGGCTCACTGCAACAACCTTCGTCTGTTGGGTTCAAGAGCTGGCTATTTTATATTGAAACTTACCAACGTCTGTTTTCTGGGAGGTGGTGAAATTTATTTTGTATTACTTTGACTCCAGAAAACAGAAATGGACCTCCAGGGATCCCGTACAGTAAAAGGCAGGTTTGGGAATTGCAAAGGAAGGTGGCCACAGCTGGTTTGTGCATAAATATAGAAACCAGTGCAGCACTCAAAGGAGGGCAAATCCAGGGTGAGACCTAGAGAAACGGGATTTCCAGTCAGATCAGTGAAGTCATTCTTTGTAAAAGATGCCCCGAGGTGTGCAAAAGACCAGAGTGGTTTTCCCCCCGTGTGCCTGTTGAGTGGTAGAGATTATGATAGTGATTTTTAAGGGGCTTTGCAGGAGCCTGTTAATATTAAGAATTGCTGGAATCAGTTATCTTGGCCACATTAAAAAATCTGAAAAGTAACTATTTTCTAAATTTCTTTGATAGTATTTGAAACGGCCAACTAATTATACTTCCCTTGGAAAGAACAGTCCACCCCCTCCTTTCCCAAACAAAATATGTGCTGTCAGGGCAGTTAAGTAGGCCAAAAGTTTTTGGAAATTTTCCGCTTTCATTCACCCCTGCCACCCCCACAAATTTTCCCATTGGTAGAGAGCTTCAGACTTTACTGTCAGGAAGAAAAATGTTAGTGTGTTTCCCTAAATACAAGCTATAATAAACAACAGGGCTGGCCTTTAACAGAAATGCTCTTCCTTAAGGGGAACTGGATTGAGCTGAAAGGCAGGGCTGGGGTATGGGCAGGAGTATTTTGAGCTCACCTTTTGTCACCTAAGGCCTTGAGCAGGGCACTCCTTTCTTGGCACAGAAACATTATTTGACCTTGAATGCAGGTCAGTACCTCCTCACAGAGGTACTGAGAATTAATGACAGGCTTATATGAATTTTGAGTTCCTCCAAAGCAGAATTTTAATTTTTGGATGAATGGTATATTTTGAGATGTGATAACATTTTTTAAAAAGAGGTAGAAGTTCTAAATTTTTGGAAAAGCTTTTTTCAAGACCTTTCTTTTTTTTCTTTTCTTTTTTCTTTCTTTTTCAGAAACAGGGCTTGCTATGTTGCCCAGGTTAGTCTCTTAACTCCTGGGCTCAAGTGATCCACCCACCTCAACCCCCTGAGTAGCTGGACTACAGGCGACCATACTTGGCTATTTAAGGCCTTTTTGCTGGTTTGGGGTTTATGTTTTTGAGACAGGGTCTGACTGTTGCCTGGGTTGGAGTGCAGTGGTGTGATATCAGCTCACTGCAACCTCTGCCTCCTAGGCTCCTGCCATCCTCCTATCTCAGCCTCCCAAGTAGCTGGGACTACAGGCATGCACTACCATACCTAGCTAATATTTTGTGTTTTTTGTAGAGATGGAGTTTCACCATGTCGCCCAGGTTCTTCTCAAACTCCTGGGCTCAAGTGATTGCCTGCCTCAGCCTCCTAAAATGCTGGGATTACAGGCATGAGACACCACACCTGGCCTTTTTGCTGTTATATTCTGGGACTTTATGGGCTTGGTTACTAATCAGCCTATAATCAAGATCTGAGGCCTGGTGCAGTAATCCCAGAACTCTGGCAGGCTGAGGCAAGAGGATCGCTTGAGCCCAGTTCAAGATCAGCCTGAGCAACATAGGGAGACCCCATTGCTACAAAAAAATTTTTAAAATTAGCTGGGCATATAGTATGTGCCTGTAATCCTAGCACTTTGGAGGCAGAGGTGGGAGGATCGCTGGTACCCAGGAGTTTGAGGTTGCAATGAGCTATGATCACACCACCACACTCCAGCCTGGAAGACAGTGAGACCTTGTCTCTTAAAAAAAAAAATGGCTGGGTATGGTGGCTCACACCTGTAATCTCAGCACTTTGGGAGACCGAAGTGGATGGATTGCTTGAGGCTAGGAGTTCGAGACCAGCCTGGCCAACATGGTGAAACCCTGTCTCTACTAAAATTACAGAAACTAGCTGGGCGTGGTGGTACATGCCTATAATCCCAGCTAAATCAGGAGGCTGAGGCACAAGAATTGCTTGAACCCACGAGGTGGAGGTTGCAATAAACCAAGATTGTGCCACTGCACTCCAGCCTGGGAGATGGAATGAGACTCTGTCTCAAATAATAATAATAATAAAATAAATAAGAATAAAAAAGATATGGAGGCCTGAGGCTAAATTCCTGTTTGTATTTAATATGTAAATAGTAAAGCTCAGATTGTTCACTGTCTTTTTTGTTTTTTCTTTTTCTTTTTTCTTTTTTTTTTTTTTTGAGAGAAAGTCTTGCTCTGTCTCCCAGGCTGGAGAGCAATGGCACAATCTTGGCTCACTGCAACCTCCACCTCCCAGGTTTAAACAATTCTCCTGCCTCAGTCTCCCGAGTAACTGGGACTACAGGTGTGCGCCACCATACCTGGCTAATTTTTTGTATTTTTAGTAGAGATGGGGTTTCACCATGTTGGCCAGGCTGATCTTGAACACCTGACCTCAGGTGATCCACCCACCTGAGCCCCCCAAAGTGTTGGGATTACAGACGTGAGCCACCTCACCTGGCCTCTTTTTTATTTTTTCTTTTTTATTTTATTCTCTGTTAACCTGGTCTTGGCTTTTTTTAGAGTGCCTGGAGTAAACCAGTAACACAGAAGGCTGTGAGACTGACGGCCTTTGACCCAGCATCATTTTAACAGCAAGAGTATTATCAGAAAGTGTCACAGCCCTCAAAGGAGTTAGTTATTAAGCTGGTCAGAGACAAAAGGGAGTAATATTGTTCACTAAATTGGATGAGGAGTGAAATAGTCATCTTTTAAAATTTCCCTAAGCTGTGTCAGACCACCAGTCCTGTCACTCAATCTAGTAGGGATTCAGGTGCTTGCTGATGTGCCCAGGGACACTGCATACTGAACTGCAACATCCACCTTTTAGACTTTTGACATTTGGTAGCCAGGTCCAGCTCTCTCTCATGAGGGAAATTCTGACAGAAAAGGCTTTCTGTTTTCTGTAGGCTCAGCTGAGTGCCATGTTTCAGGCTTCCAAGCTCCTCACACTTGGCCAAGGCTACTAATTGGCTTGGCTATAAAATGGGAGTCAGCAATTAAACAGCAGCAATATAGAGTAAGGGAATTGAACATGAGCTGACCCTCCCACTTTACAACCAGAAAGGTTCACACCACTTTGGGCACTACACAAAGGAATCTTCAAAAGGAAGTGAGCTTGGAATGATTCCTTTATAGCTTTTAGGGGATGTGTGTGGAATTTTATTACTGATTTAGGCCTTCAAGCCAAATCTTGGACACTGGGTGGGGCCTCCCATCTAAAGCAAAGGAGACAAATGGTTAGAATCCAGTCTCTGTGGGCACAAGCTTGTGGTATGACTTTGCCAGAAACAACAGATGATTTATATTTTTCTGAACTCTTTTCATTAAATGGTTTAAGGGAGAAAATTGATGATCGTGGTAGGAGGAGAGTTTGATCTACCTGAATTTACTCGTTAAAGAGTAAATCCCTTATTCAGAGATGCCTATCATTAGTTTCTTGATTATTTGTGCTAAGGAATCATTAGCCAGTCTCAAGAGAATTGGCTCAGAAAATACATCATAACTGAAAACTATCCAGGCATGCTCCTTATTCAGAGAAAAGTAGGAATGGTAAACAGTTGAACTACAAAGATGTTTGGAGAGAGGAAGACCTGGGAAATGGTGGTAGACTTCTGCCACTTCACACATCTAATGCTGCACACCATACTTTACCGGTCAGCTTTCAGTTTCAGAACCTTGGGCAGAATCAGTTGGGAAAAAAGTGTGTGAAGAGGGGGACATCTGTAAGAATGTGCCTATTCCATGAGTCCTTATTGTTAAGTCAAATACTTAGTGCTTTCCTGCTGCCACTAGCTTCCTGGACACTCCAGATTCTGCCTTTCCACTTTTTCCCCACTAACAGCCTTCCCTCTCCAACACCACTCTCTCTAGAGCTGGTCTAATCTTTGATAGAAGTTTCTGCACTCTTCTGGCTCTGCTAACTTTGTTGAACTAATTTTTGGTGGCCTTTAATAGTCTGGTGGTGGCTATGTGAGAAACTCTAGTGATGGCTAGTTGTATTTATTTACTGATTATTATTTTGCTTTAGAGACATTTTGCCAGCCTTGAGTGCATGGCACTGTTATGGTTCAGTGCAGCCTCAAACTCTTGGGCTCAAATGATCTTCCCACCTCAGCTTCTAGAGTAGCTAGGACTACAGGCACATGCCACTGTGCCTGGTTAATTTTTTATTTATATTTCGTAGAAGTAGGGGGTGTCACTGTGTTGCCCAGGCTGGTCTTAAACTCCTGAGCTCAAGCAATCCTGCTGCATGAGCCACTGTACCTGCATGACCCACAGTCGCCACTGCCACTGCGACATAGCAAGACCCCTGTCTGTATTTTTTGCTATGTTGACTACATCTTGCCATGTTGAGTAGGCTGTTCTCGAAGTCCTAGTTTCAAGGGATCCTTCTGCCTCAACTTCCCAAAGTGCTAGGATCACAGGCCTGTGACACCGCTTTCGGCCAGGTAGTTGTATTTAACAGGAGGGTCTTGAAAGTGGAAACCCTAGTGCTTTTCACACTTCATGTTCCCCTGCATGATTTTTGTCTTATCTTTATGTCACCTGTACTGTTATTTAACAGTTTTCTTAAAGTTGACCCATTTTTTAAAACCCTAAAATTTCTTTAAAAGGGAAATGATATCATGGCCTTAAACTGATAACTACTGTATCACCTGTCACAAATAGAAGGTATAAACTATTAAAATAAAGTTGTTTATCCATGTTACTCAGGTGCCACATATCCCACTTGGGGCAATACGGCCTTTACCCAAAGACGCGACTCACTAATAGTGAGTTTTTCAGGCAGCAGTAGATAGGTGGTAGGATGGTTTAGAGTAGGCAGGCCCTCAGAGGGCCCCGGCAATCCTATCTTTCTCCTAAAACTTGTGTGGCTCTATGATACCAGGAAGGCCACAGAATGAGGAATCCAGGAGCTAACAAGAAGTAAATGTAATGTGAAACCACTGATGTTTTCATCTGAAGTTTGCCAAAAAGAGGCCTGATTGGTGGTGAGGCTGTATACTATATTAAATTCTAGGCCCTCTGTCAGGGGTGTGGCTTCATTGATGCTGTATTACATTGTTCTTTCTGTGCCATTGTGCTCTTAGAAAACTCAGATGCTCCTGGGAAACTCAGATCTTTCTTGGGG
>NW_016107416.1:1205446-1228107 GCF_001604975.1 Cebus imitator
TTGCTCTGTTGCCCAGGCTAGAGTGCAGTGGTGCAACCTTGGCTCACTGCAACCTCCACCTCCCAGGTTCAAGCAATTCTCCTGCCTCAGCCTCCCAAGTAGCTGGGACTACAGGCACATGCCACCATGCTCAGCTAATTTTTGTACTTTTAGTAGAGACAGGTTTTCACCATGTTGGCCAGGATGGTCTTGATCTCCTGACCTTGTGATCCACCTGCCTTGGCTGCCCAAAGTTCTGGGATAACAGGCATGAGCCTCCATGCCTGGCCAGGATGCTATTTTTTTTTTTTTAACTCATCAATACCCCAAACTACTTTGAGCTCCTTTCACATATAGAGAGCTGTTTGTGGATATTGCTAATGATAGAAACTGAAGCTATTATCTAGCATTTTTCCCCCAATCTTCATTGTCCATAAAGTGTATTTCTTTAAGAATCCTATGAAAACAGAAGAAAGGGGGAGGGTGAACTGCCCTGGGTTGTATGGTCTCTTAGGTGCAGCACATGATAGGCATGAGTGGTACTTTCTGGTTTGATGTGAAATTCACTGTTGTCCATTAAGAGCCACCCCACAGAGCTGACTGAGCTGCTGCTCCCTCAGAGGGTCAGGAGAGCGCGCTTTCATGACGGAGCAAAGCCAGGCTGGCTAGGTATTCATCAGGAACCAGGAGCGCTTAGTTAAATTGCCAGGGCATTAAGCTGTAGGGGCCTTTTTCTAAACCATCAAGATTTCAACTTTCCCACAAAGCCTAATCTAATGCACTGGGAGGAGGCGGGCAGAGCCTGTCTTTCAGGGGCTGGGCTGGCAGGGGACCTGGCCTGGGAAGTGGCCTTATCAGGCTTGTTGGGAGGGATGGACCTGTCCCTTTCTAGTGTGTCCTCTCAACTTGGCAGGGGGCAGAGTTCTTCCCTTTTCTATCTATGCCCTAACCTCTCGTTTCAATTCCCCAACTCACTTTCTGTGTTAATAGCTTTCTTCCCTTTTCCTTTTCCTTCTGTTCAATGCTGCCCTTTCTTTTGTGCCTCTCTCTTGCTGGGCCCCATTTTCTCTCCATTCTCACTTTGAGGACTGACTATTTGAAGTTCCAGTTATAATGCTGTCCTGTATGTCCCGGTGACTAAATGCAATTCAGAGGTCCCTACCCTTTTTTTCTGAGGAGAAGCCAACCTTTATTTCTCCACTGGCTTTCAGATAGCAGTGTTGGTGGGGTACTGATCAGAGTCCCTGAACTGAGTGGTTGGGTGAGGCTGGATGTGCCCCTCTCCCATATGGGGGTCCCAGCAGTGTAGGGAAAGGTGTTATAATCAGGGTTTGCTGACAGTGCCAGGATCTGTCAGACAAGGGGCTGAGGCTCACCCGTGGGGACCCTTCCATAAGCTGATGGCGGAGGCAAGTACTGCATCCAGGCCATCCTCTGGCTTTTGCAGAGGACCACACATGATGAATGAAGGCTGGAGAAGGAGCCCTTGGGTGAGGTTGGCCTGGAACACAAACGATTATTTGCAACTGTGGATCTTGTCCTGGAGTCAGCTTTTCCCAGGTGGCAACTGGACCAAATTGTGTTCCCATATTGTTGGATAGATTGTTGGAAGCATCTAAAAGCATTGCTTTCCTGCTCAATGAGTTTAAAAATTGATTATTTTCTCATAAAAGCCATATGGTTAACTTTACCTAAAGATGGTTAGCAAGGGTTTTAACTTTTATTGTTAAATGTAACATATGTATACAAATATACATACAATATAAATGTACAGTTTAATCAATAATTGTATTCATTAATATAACTGTGTGATCTATTCAGGTTTAGAAATAGAAGTTTATTTTTAAACCCAAATGGGGTAATAGAATGCACTGTTGCAATTTGCTTTTTTTCTACCATGTTGGTGCTTTTTCATATCAGCACAGGTAGTTCTAACCTATTCTTCTTAAGGGTCGTATAGTAGCAGTTTTGTGGATTGGAAATAACATGGTTTACTTAACCATTCCCATATTGATGAACATTATATTTAATATATATGTGTGTGTATAAAGTTGGGTTTTGTTTTTGTTTTTGTGTTTTGGCATACTGGCTGGCACTAGTATATATTTCTGTAAGATAAATTCCTACAAGTAGAATTGCTGGTTCAAAGGATAGGGTATTTTTATTTATTTAGGGTTTTACTTAAAAACATGTTCTTATTGAGGAGTTTATAAGAAAAAAGGGTAGACTCACTGTGAAAAGAAAGACTGTCCCCTCTAAAACATTAGGGAGGAATGGGACACCAATACCCGGTGGCTAAGGGTAGGTCATTTTAGTTGTTAATATTTTCAGGTAGCAATGTCTTTTTCCCAGGGCTGCTTAATAAATGTTGTATCTTACAGAGCAGCAGGTCCTGGATCCAGCCAGAGGTTCTTTACAGAAAGCTTTATGGAAAAAGCTTTTAGCAGATGATACGTTATCCTCTGTTGAAGGGAGCTTCTCTGGATTCCCTCAGTCTCTAAGTCTGGAAGCATGCTAAAATATACCTACCAAGTTTAATATTGGAGGGAGACAAGATTGACTGTAGTCATATTTTCTAATAATTCTGAACTATGGATAATTAATGTGGGTATGACTTTTCAGAATTTGTTGTTCCTAATCAGGACAAATTGAGAATACTTACATCTTTGTGTTATCTTAATGTTGGGGATAGCGGCTTAAAGCAATTATCTGAATGGCATTAGCAGACCATGTTACTAAGTAGTTTGTAGATTTGTAGCTTCATGTGAACTCAATTATAAAAGCAATGTGTGGTTTATATATCAGATACTTTTTGTGAGAAAGGAAAATAAGATAGTCCCTGAACCTCTTCATCACTCTAGGCCAGGGCCTAGAGATACATGATCCACTGTTAGTTTTTGCTTTCCATGTGCACTTTCATGCCCTTGTTCAGTGAAAGGTCCCATATCTGAACTGTGTGTCATTTTGTACTCCATAGAAGGGCTGTTCTGAAACCACAGCCAAAATATTGATACAAAAGATACATTCTAATACTTATTCATTCATTGACTATATGAGAATAGCTCAGGGCCTGGTAGAACCCTCTGGCAAACAAGAGATAGTGAATAATGTAGGGGATGGCTAATAATATTTAGGAGATTGAGGCCAGAATCAGTATTTGGACAATAATGGTATAATACTGCAGGTTGTCTTCCTCCAGTCTGTCCCTAAAAGAAGAGCAATTTAGGAAATGGCAGTACCCAGCAAATGTGTTTAAAATGCTGAGCAAGTCATAAAAAGAAATATCTTATCCATGTTATGCTAACTGTCAGAGGTCTCCTGGTAATTGCACTGTTACTGGGAGCACTGCTACCATCTTTAAAAACATAAATCCCTGCTTTTGGTATCTCCCTGGGGCTCCTGTGTTAAAGTGTCCATATCAGGAGCAAGTTCTACCTAGGAGAAGGCTTATGGTTCTGGAATGCCTATTCTTGTGACTTTGGCCTTGGGGTTCAGATTTGAGACCATCATTTCTTACCTCTGCTCATTCACAAGTATGTGACAGGACTCTCCCAACTGGGGAGTCATTTGGGCTTCTACTTGTACTTGAGTTTTAGTAAATTGTATAACTCTTTGAGGTAACTGCCTTCTGGACCTCCCAAAGTAAGTTTTTTTCTTTTCTGCATAGTCAAACTACCTTCACCATACCCTTAAAATTTGGAGAACTTCCAGCATATTCCATCTAATGCAATAGCAGACAAATGGAAATGATAATTTTATTTGTATTAATAGCAATACTGAACGGGAGGATCAAGCCAGCTATAGTTCTTTACCTCTTATCCCCAGCTCTAGACCTGATATGTAGTAGGTACTTAAATATCATGAAGTAAGTGAATTACTAAATTTGTCAACAATATTCAACAAACAAATATAAAGTTACATGAATCCTTTTTAAAAAAATAAAGAATAACGATAGAAATGGAAGATGCAATAATCCTGGAAGTCTGCTCTTAGCAAGGCTATTTATGAGCAGATCCCCTTTGGCCTCATCCCATGCAGTATACTTCAGCCATAAGAACCTACTCAGTTCCTCAAATGTGTTCTGCTTTTTCTCTGAAACATCTCACAGATCTGAAACATCTCACATCTGCAGAGTATGAAAGTTGCAGTAATATGAAGTTTTGTTTATGCTTAGCTGTGTGATCATCACTTCTTTTAGAATCTTTTTCTGACTTCCCTGAGTAATTAGTTGTCTCCACTTTGAGCTTACAGTACTCTCTGCTTCCTGTATCTTAGCTTGGTTTCATAATTGTTGGTGATAATGTCTGTCTCTCTCATACCCTGAATAGGAATTGTCTCTTGCTTCCCGTTATCTCAACAGTGCCTGGAACCCAGTAGTACTGGGTTATAGTTGATGCTCCTATAAGTATTTATGGATGAACAAATGACTGTGTGAATGAAATAAACTAATACGTCAGTGCCAAAATTTAGTGAAAACTGTAAACCAGAGATGATATGACAGCATAAAACTCAGTAATTCTAGGCCAGGCGTGGCAGCTCTTGCCTGTAATCCCAGCACTTTGGGAGGCAGAGGCAGGCAGATCACCTGAGGTCAGGAGTTCAAAACCAGCCTGGCCAACATGGTGAAACGCCATCTCTACTAAAAATACAAAAATTAGCCAAGCATCTTAGTGCACACCTGTAACCCCAGCTGCTCCAGAGGCTAAGGCAGGAGAATTGCTTGAATCTGGCAGGTGGAGCAACGTTGTAGAGATCTCACCACTGCACTCCAGCCTGGGTGGCAAAGTGAAACTCTGTCTCAAAAACAAACAAACAAAACAAAAAAAAACCCTCAGTAATTCTAAACCTTTCTTTTTTTTTTTTTTTTTTGAGATGGAGTCTTGCTCTGTTGCCCTGCTGAAGTGAAGTGGCGTGATCTTGGCTCACTGCAACTTCTGCCGCCTGGGTTCAAGTGATTCTCCTGCCTCAGCCTCTCAAGTAGCTGGGACTACAGGTGCCTGCCACCATGCCTGGCTAATTTTTATATTTTTAGTAGAGACAGGATTTCACCATGTTGGCCAGGATGGTCTCCATCTCATGACCTCATGATCCACCTACCTTGGCCTCCCAAAGTGCTGGGATTACAGGCGTGGGCCACCTCGCATTTTTTTTTTTTTTTTAGCTAGACAAACTACACCCAAAATTATAAATGAAAGAGTCAAGACATACTGAGGGACTTAGAATGTAAAGTGATCTATTTACAAAGGTCTTGTTAAAAAGCCAGCTAATAGGGAGTTTTTAAAAAAAGACACTGAGGTCTTAAGGGTCAGATCTGCTCTCATAATTTTTGTTTGTAGGTTTGTTTTGTTTTGCTTTTGAGATAAAGTCTTAGACTGTCTCCCAGGCTTGAGTGTCATGGTGTGATCATGGCTCACCTCAGCCTCGATCTCCCAGGCTCAAGTGATTCTCTCACCTCAGCCTCCCCTAAGTAGCTGGGACTACAAATGTATACCACCATGCCCAGCTAATTTTCCTATTTTTTGTAGAGATAAGGTCTCACTATGTTGCCCAGGGTTGTCTCAAACTCCTAGGCTCAAGCAATCCACCTTCCTTGGTCTTCCAAAGTGCTGGGATTACCGGTGTCAACCATGGTGCCTGGCCCTACTCTTACATTTTTAAACTTTAAAGATAATTTTATAAGTTATCAAGAAAGATAAATTTAAGGATATAAGGATAAGCATGACTTCAGGCTTTGATAATAAGAAGGGTTCCAAGATAGAGAAGTCTGTATTTAACCAAAAGAATTTTGGTTTTTTACCCCAAGTCTGGTACCTAGCCAAGGGACTTTACAGTTTGAAGCAGAATGAAAACATTTGAAGACCTTAGAGAACCGAAGTGCCATATTAAAAAAAAAAAAAAAAATTGTAACTACAAAAATCGCCTTAAAAAAGCAGTGAAAAGCAGATTTTGAGTAGATTGTTAACAAGAGGAAGATAAGTAATGAGAAGGCAAATTGGTATATCAGAGGTAAATAGGAGGTTTAAAGTGGGATTTTTAAAAAAAATTGTTAATTTTAGCTTTTTTTTTTTTTAGAGACAGGGTCTTGCTCTGTCTAGACTAGATAGTGGCATGATCATAGCTCACTGCAACTCAAACTCCTGGGCTGAAGTGATTCTCCCACCTCAGTCTCACAAGCAGCTAGGACTATGGGTGTACACCACCACAACTTGCTAATTTTTTTTGAGGGTGGGTAGAGACAAGGTTTCACTATGTTGCTCATGCTGGTCTTGAACTCCTGGCCTCAAGTGATTCCCCTGCCTCAGCCTCCCAAATCACTGACATTATAAGTATGAGCCACTGAGCCCAGCTAAAGTGTCATTCTAGCTATTAAAGATGACAGGCAGCATGGATATATATCTGAAAGCACTAAGAAAACTTAATCTTTTTCTGACTGTATAGGTTCTCCTGAAATTTTCAGAAATACAGATGAATATAAGTAATAAAAATTGCCCACAATTCCAGCACCCAAGGAAAACTACTATATATTTTTTTTTTCTAGCAAAATATCTGTTTGCTGTTACTGTACAACTTACAATAAAGTATGAAAATCTTAATATACAACTCAATATGTCCATATGTATTCATGTAAATATGACTCAGCTCAAGATACAGAACATTTCCATTATTCCTGAATGTTCCCTTGTATCTTTCCCTCAGTACCCATAGATTCATTTTGGTATCTTTCTTTTCAGTATCCACAGATTTGTTTTTATTGTTCTTGTACCTCATATAAATGGAATCACAATGATATAGTATGGATATTTATCCTCTCCAGATCTTATGTTGGAATGTGATCCCCAGTGTTGGAGATGGGATGGTGGGAGGTGTTTGGGTCATGGAGGTGTATCCTTCATTAATGACTTGGTATCCTCTTTAAGGTAATGAGTGAGTTCTCTATTAGTCAAGTGAGATCTTGTTTAAAAGAGTCTGGGACCTCCTTCCACTCTCTTGCTCCCTCTCTCATCATGGGATGTGCTTGCTTCATCCTTTGTCTTCCACCATGATTGTAAGCTGCCTGAGAGCCTCACTAGACCCAGACGCCAGCACTATGTTTCTTGTACAGTCAGCAGAACCACGAGTCAAAATAAAACTCTTATTTATAAATTACTCAGCCTCAGATAGTGCTTTATAGCAACACAAAACAGACTAAGTAGAGTATTAGTGAAATCTGTTGAGTCTGTCTTCTTTTGCTCATCCATTGTGTCTGGGATTCATCCATGTTGTTGCATGTAATAATAGTTCTTTATTGTTTTGAGGTCATTTTCTACTGTTTAAATATATAATTTATCTGTTCTACTGTTGCTGAATATTTGGATAGCTTTCAGTTTGGGGCTATTATAAATAAAGCTGCTCTGAACATTCTTGTTTAAGTTTTTTGGTGGACTTACATACTTGTTTCACTTCAATATATAAATATCTAATAGAGCTTCTGGGTCATAAGGTAAATACTGTGAAAGTCATGAATATGTGGTATACTTTTCTCTAAAAGCTTGATTGTTTTAGCTTTTGTATATGTCTGATATGTTGATTTTCTTTCTGTGATATGTTGTGGATTTTTTTAATGTATAATCATGGAGATCAAAGGTCATTTCTCCCCAACACAAAGATATCCAATTAATCCAGCACTATTTATTGGAAAGACTACCTTTTCTTTTCTGAATTACAGTGGTCCTATCTGTTAAATTAGGAGACTACTGTGTGGATGTGTTTTAGGACTCTTATTCTGTTCTATTGATCTATTTTTCAGTATTTATTTTTAAGAAAGTTAGGACATGCTGAATATATAGCTTTTAAATTTTTCTTGCACAGTATTACATCATACTTCAAAAGCTTAAAATTAAAATAATTGCCAAAAAAAAAAAACCCTTGGTTTCTTTCTTGGACATTTTCTTTCCTTGGACTTTAGATTGTTTTTTTCCTTTCTCTGTTTTGTTTTGATCTGTTTTTTATGTTGGAGAAGTTCCTCCAAAGCCTGATAATATTTGTCCATTCATTTATGCATGAGGCAGTAAAAGGTCCATTAGAAGTTCTGTGTGCATAGGCTTTACTGTGTAGTGATTGGGTAAGTCATTTCTTTGGTGTCCCCCCGAGTACTAGCAGCTGTCATTTTTTTTCCATTGGGACTGTTCAGTTTTCCAGAGGAAAATTTTCCACTTTACTGTCTGTAGAGTCAGTGCCAGTCTATCTACCAGATGTCTTGTAATTTAAAAAACTATAATATTGAAAAATATTTTTTTCCTGCATCTCTACTTTGATGAGGTCTTATTTCCATTGACCACCTTCCCAAAGAATAGTTTCTGCCCTTCTCATTGTGTGGTAGAATGACTGCTAATCCTGTGATTCTGTCTTGAATGGGATTGTGGGAATAGCAGTGTTCAGTGCAGTCTATTAATGGATCTTGACTTCTGTACTATCTGAGCTGTCTCTTTTGGATCTCTGATTTGTCTTTAATGATACAGTTTACACTGTTTCCATTTGATCCATAGTGAAACACTTCACTAGAGTAGGGTTTATATTTTACCTGACCAAATTTATAAGGGAAAACAATCATGTTACAAAGTTCAGTATCATACTTTAAATTTAAAGCTCTTTTGTGTTTTGGTTACGTAAAGTGGTTTGTACTATACTGTGTCAGTGTTAGGTAATCTTTTTTGCTTTGCTTTGCTTCTTTACCACCTTGGGAACAATGGATTCCCGCTGGATGAAGTCCTGTTTTTCAAATGCCAGCTCTAGGATCTCTGATCCAGCACAGATGCTCTTTCTGTGACTTTTGCTATTTTCTCACTGGGATTTTTTTGTTGTTTAGAAGAAACTGAAAATAGATCCAGATCTTTATTCCTCCAAGATGACTGTCTATATTGGGAACAAAGGGAAAGAGTGTATGCGTGGAAAGAGGTCATGGAAGCTGGAGCACCTTTGTGGTTTATGCTTTGTATAAATGCCTCTGTGAATAACTCATGGGATTTTTCCCCTCTAGACCTTACCTTTTTCCTTAGGCAGATGGAGAAAGATACATACCAAAAATGAGAGGGAAACATGACGAGGGGTAAGTGGTGAAGACATGTACACTTGGAAGAGAGCTTGAGGTTCTCAGGGAGAGAACTGCACAAGATAATGATGAATAGATGCAAACAGATGGATAAAGAAAAGTCATGAGACATTGAGGTCTGAAGTTTTAGTAGCTCTGTACTCTGTTCTTTATTCTCCTCACTGCCCATTGTTTTTAGATGAACAGTGTCTTCAAAGAAATATAGATCCAGGGGATGGGGGAAAGGGAGAACCAGGCAGAGAAAACAGCATGGCATAACCCTGGAGTCAGGGATGCTCAGGTCTTAGCGTCCACTTGACCTACCTCCTACCCCACAGCCTGGAGGGACCTCCCTTCTACAACCCACCAACCCCAAAAGTGGAGCTGGAAGAGCAGGAGATACCCTCCTAGCTCTTCACTCTGGGGGCCTTGCATCACAGCCCACTCAAGACCCCCTACTTTGACACTGGTGTCTCATGCGCTGAGCAGGAAGTGCCCACCTTGGAAAAGTGGTCAGGACCCTTGCACCCTGGAGCCACAAGCCTGGGGTCCCCCATCCTGGTGCCTCCAGGGCCACCTCCTGTGGAAGTGGCTTCCCTGGGTCTAGAGGATGGGGAGGAGGAGGAAGACTATCTGGACAAGATCAACCCTGTTTATGATGCCCTGTCCTACAGCAGCCTGTTGGATTCCTATCAGGGCAAAGACTTTGTCATGTTCTGAGCCATGTATGTGTGAGCTACCATGGGCCTGCTTCTTGCATCTCACCTATTGATTTATTAGTTTTCTTGACAAGGATCTAGTGCCCCCTGACCTCTGGCCAGACCACTGTCAGTTAACACACATCCATTTCATTTGTGACTTCTACCTTGTTGGCTTTACTATAACCCCTAACCCATGAGCTCAGAGAAATTCACCATGCTAATGGAATCCTGGTAACCTTATGAGGTGAGAGGTAGGAAAGGTGCTTCTGCACAACCTCTGACCCCAAGGAGTCCTCTCTCAGACTGTGGCCTTAGACCATACCTCTCACCTCCCACCAATGGCTATAATTTGTCTTCAGGCAGTAAATTCCTAATAGGTCTGTTGGAGTGGGTGCTAAGGGCTCCCTGCTGCTCAGACCTGAGCCCTCCAGGCAGCAGGGCCCCACTTACCCCCTCCCAACCCTGTTCTCCGAAGGTGGGAGAGAGGGGATTCCCCAGCCCAAGGCAGAGTTTTCTAAGCACCCTCCTGCAAGCAGAAGTCTCTGGGTCCAGACCCTTCCCTGAGACCCGCTCCACTCACCCCAATTCCTACCTACAGAGCAAGAAGCCCCATCATAGTGCTAGACGGGGTGAGCCTCATGCGGACTGTGCCTTGACGGCCCCAGCCTTGGGAGAATTTACTGTTAACCTGGAAGACTGCTGAATCATTTTACCCCTGTCCGGTGGAATAGGACCTAAACGTCCCCCTTCGGGGGAAAGTGGGTCATCTGGATTGGAGGGTAGCAATTGATACTGTTTTGTAAACTACATTTCCTACAAAATATGAATTTATGCTTTGAAAAAAAATACAAGTCTAGACTTTGCTAGAGGGAGAATGATCTACTTGGTCATGTTGGACTGATCAAGTTAAACTTCAGTTTTAATGAAGTTAGGTTACACACACTGAATTTCAGGACAGAAGTAGTTACGATAACTGTATTGTACATCTGTGATTTAAAAATAAATAATGGAATGGCCATATGAGGATTAACAAGACTGATTTCTGTGTTAACCAGAGTTCATTAGGCTTTCTACAGCCTTCCTTGTAGGAGAGAGGAAACAAAATGCATTTGCTTTTGTCCAAATTCATATGATAATTTTAGCGTTAATCACCATGAACCTTTGCATTAGAGTTCCTAGGTCAGGATGTGTTGCCAATTGTAGACCAGAAACCAGAAAAGGGAAAGAATTCTACTTTTTTCCTGAGTTCCTTTCAGGCCCTGGAAAAATAAGATGGTGTCAAAAATAGGAGACAGAATACAGATGTGATTGAATTAGAGACCCTCAAACCATTTGATCCCATAACATAGAGTTTCAATTTATAATCAACTCCTTCAAATGACACTCTCTCCACCAGCATCTCCTTCTACTAGGTTTAAGCCCCTACTCCTACCCATCAGTCTGTTTACCACCTTTTCTAAAAATTATTGTCCTTATGTTTGTTTCAACCAGTTGCCCAAGGGTAGGGTTTGAGGCATATTGATCTCTATATCCCACTACTTAGCCCAGTGTCAAGAAAGCACTTAATAAATGTATGTTTGTGAATGTTACCCAGAAGTGTTCATCACCTTACCTTACCATTGGTTTCCAGGACTGGTAATTCTATAGCGGTAGCTTAGGTTAGGCCAGGCCTCAGTCATTGATTTATGAGCTGTTAAAAAGTCATCAGGAATCCCATTTCTTTTCTGCTCTACCTTTCTGAATGGCCCACTTAATCTTAAAGCTGGCTCCTTCTCAGGGCTGCAGATTGGCTGTCAGCAATTTTGTAGGCCATATCTTTCCTAGACTTTGTGTGTGCCTGTGTACAGGGGAAGGGAAGGTTGGATGGTAGTGTGTTAAGAGAATCTGAGCTTTTTACTTATTGAACCACTTCAGAACCAGTCCCAGTGGCCAGGGAGTGTCATTTGCATCTGGGTTAAGTCGTGAATTTCTTGAATCAATTATGATGAAAAGGGGAGAGAATTACTCCTATTGGCTTAGATAGACTAGGTTCACCCTGCAGCTGGATGGGATGAGCTTTCTCTGAAGCACATGAACTACAGGAAGAATGAGTGGACACCTACCTGGAAACCTGACTACTGTTAGGAGGGGAGAATATGGGTGTTGTGTTGGCAACCAGCAAAATCCACCACTACTGTAGCCCAGATTTTCTAGTGAACCTAGACTATTTATGACTATTCCATCCTTTATATAATAAAAGTCACTTAGGAATTTATTGGTTGCATGTTATGAAAAAGAGTTAGTAGTGATATTATTGCATTTTAAATCTGAAACTCTTCCCTACTATTTGGTTGCGGATAGAAAACACTCAAATAGGTAAAAAGTTAACTATCGATATAAGATATGGGTAACAGTGCAAGGCAGCAGTATGACAGATGATATCATGTTTGAGTGAGTCATCCATAGAGTATATACTTTGCATTCCCCAGTAATTGTTTGTTTTAAATCTGAAAGTCACTGTGCCAGGCACTGTGGAGGATAAAGAGATAACAGAAACAAGATGCTGGTCCTGGAAACTTCAAGCCCAATCAAGAGAATGATTGACAGGCTTGAGGGCTGGGAAGCATGGCTTCCCTCACAGAAGCAAACCACCGAGGACAAGGTCCTGTAAACACAAATAAGGGTTCCTGCTGAACCCTCCAGAGTATCAGGGACCTGGATAGGCAGAGGAGACAGTTGGCATTCTTTATAGACAGCACTGTCCAACTGCCCAGAGCAGCAGGTCTAGTGAGAACAACCAAATCATCCCAATCCCTAGAGCAATGGTGGTGGTTACAAACTTTGGTTGGTCATCGCTGGCAGTGCTTCTTGTTAGAAGACCCCACTGTGGCTCAACCCTGTTGATTGGAGAGTTTCTAGTAGTGGATTAGCTTCCACTGATATGGCTCATAGTGCTGTTAGAACACTTTCTTAAAGCTATCCAATCACATTTATGGACGTTTGAGAGGATTTAAAAAACAAAATATCTTGTTACTCCTTTAACACGTTTATTTAGGGGACTGCCTTGTGCCAGGCACTGTGCAGTGCTCTAGGGACATGGTAGTGATCCAAAACTTACTTGATTTCTGCTGTCACAGCCTACAGTCTAGTGGGGCAAATAGGCAAAAGGCAAATAAATATATAAGATAATTGTCAATTGTAGTGATGGTGAGAAGGAAACAAAATGGGCAGAGCTAGAGATCTGCACAAGGCTTGATACACCTTTAAGGTATTTTGTAAATGATCTTATGGGTTAGAATTTTATTCCTGATGATTCCTGATGCAAATGATTTTCATTCTTTTTGTCTCTTAGGTGTACTTTACAGGTCCCCGATGAACCCAGAGAACCCTCCACCATATCCGGGCCCTGGTCCAACGGCCCCATACCCACCTTATCCACCACAACCAATGGGTCCAGGACCTATGGGGGGACCCTACCCACCTCCTCAAGGGTACCCCTACCAAGGATACCCACAGTACGGCTGGCAGGGCGGACCTCAGGAGCCTCCTAAAACCACAGGTGTGTGTCTGTGAATATGTTGGTGTGCATGTGTGCAGTTCCATGTCACCAAAGGAAATGTTTGCATGTTTTCTTTGGCAGAGAAGAAACTCTTTCCGGCCTTTGCAACTTGTGCTTGATGTCCCCAAAGCTTGATGATGGCTTAAGGTGGCTTTTTACTCCTGAGAAGAGGCCCAAGTCAGCTCTGCCTACTACATTCACACCTCTTGTCCCCTCTGGGGCTGATAACCTGGCCGGTGTGTTTCCTGAGGGCCACCCTCTAGAGCACTGGGGGGTGGGGAGGGAATTACCAATTGGGTCTTTGCTCTGCAGCCAACTTTGTATTTTAGGTTTAGTAATTAACCTCTTGACTTTATTTTATCTGTCTGCTTGTTGACCCTCAAGTCATCTTGTTGCCCCTGCTACTGGGTTTGGTTTTGTTTTTTTTTTAACTAAATGTTTTCATAATTCTATTTAACCTGCCAGTTGAGTTTTCAGGAGGCTCTTGAGTCCTTCTTAGGTGCTGGAACAGTGCTACTCAAAGTTCAGTCTGCAGACAAATGCCTGCCAATGAACAGTGAACAGTTATGGATTATATAATAAGTGCAGAAAGTGAGAGTAAACGTTTAGAAACTTTTAGAACAATTTGTTATTGCTGTGACATCCAAGCATGTAAGCTTGCATTTTATAGAAAGTATCAGTCTGTGAAGGATTAAAAATAAAATATCTTGAGAAGCACTCTGCCAGATGTCTTGGTCACTATTTTATAGCCCTTTGGTTGGCAGAATAGCTGCTTTCTTAATAGCTTTTTCAGCTTTTTAAGATAGCTAATTCTTAAAAAGTGCTTATTATGGCCAGGCATGGTGGCTCACACCTGTAACTCCACCTTTGGGAGGCCGAAGTGGGTAGATCACTCGAGGTGAGGAGTTCAGACCAGCCTGGCCAACATGGTGAAACCCCATCTCTACTAAAAATACAAAAATTAGCTGAGCATGGTTGTACGTGTCGGTAGTCCTAGCTGCTTGAGAGGCTGAGGGAGGAGAATGGCTTGAACCTGGGAGGCAGAGGTTGCAATGAGCTGAGATCGCACCACTGCACTCCAGCCCGGGCAACTGAGCAAGACTCCATCTCAAAAAAAAAAAAGTGTTTATTTTGTATCATGTGGTCTCTTAAGAGCTTTATAATACATTAACATTTAATCCTTGCAACAATCCTATGAAGTTATTCCCATTTTATAGTGATGTTATAGAGGTACAAAGTTAGAGTAATGACTTCCCCAAGGTCATCCAGCTAGAAGGAGCACTTTCCAGATTAGAATTCTGATAGTTTGGGCTCAAAATCTGTACCTATAATTTATTGCTCTAACTGTTGTGCCTCTCCTGCCTTTTCTGAGCTGACTCACATTCATCTGAATTTACTACCTTATGCTTCCTCTGAGAGATTTTCCTATCATTTAATTCTTTACTAATCAAAGTAATAACAGAATTGATGGTTAATTTTATTCTATGACTTGAAGATTCTCTGGAATAAGAATTTTGCATTCATGGAAAAAGATTATACTTTTTTTTTTTTTTGAGATGGAGTCTCACACTCTCTCCCAGGCTGTAGTGCAATGGGTTCAAGCAATTCTCCTGCCTCAACCTCCGGAGTAGCTGGGACTACAGGCGTGTGCCACCATACCCAGCTAATTTTTTTTATATTTTTAGTAGAGACGGTTTCACTATGTTGGCCAGGATGGTCTCGATCTCCTGACCTCATGATCCACCTGCCTCGGCCTCCCAAAGTGCTGGAATTACAGACGTGAGCCACCACGCCTGGCGGAAAAGATTATACTTTTATAATTCCAAAGCTTATACTTTGTTAAGCTTGAATAG
This sequence comes from Cebus imitator, assembly GCF_001604975.1. Taxonomy (NCBI): domain Eukaryota; kingdom Metazoa; phylum Chordata; class Mammalia; order Primates; family Cebidae; genus Cebus; species Cebus imitator. Next base: position 1,220,585 of record NW_016107416.1, read on the forward strand.
AATATTTGAATACCTTTAAAGAATTTAGTTTATCTGGAAGGAAACTTTTGCAATCCAAGATTATAGTCTGTTGTAGCAGTTTTTATAATGCATGCTCGAAAGAGGGCAGAAAGTAATAACCAGTGTAATCAGAGTAGTTGATTACACTGAGTCATGTCAGGCCTGTGACATCAGAGGAAGATTTTCTGAAAATAAACCTCAGCTTCTGGGCTTTCTGCTTCAAAATAAGGTAACCCTGTGATGAATGGAAGAAAGCAGAAAAGACTACATATGGTATGATTCCATTTATGTGAAATTCAAAAACAGACAAAAAGTATCTATAATGCCAGAGATCAAAATAATGGTTACTCCTGGCTGTGAAGTTGGGAAACTAGGGTAAGACTGGTTATTCATTGGAATGGGAAGAAAGGAACCTTCTGGAGTGTTAGGAATATTCTATATCTTAATCTTGATATAAATATTCTTCAAGATAGTTATGACTTGTGTACTTTGCTATACATTATATGTCAGTGGAAAAACATAGCCCAGCATTTGAGTTATCTGGTAGACCCAGCCCAATGCCTGCCTGGTGTTAGGTCTTTCACCTACAGCCCTCATGCTTCCTGTTCATTTCTAGGCCAATATTATGTATACTGACTCTCTAACTAGCATTTGAAGAGTTTAGAACTTTATTGAGTTTGTTTAGCATAAGTGCTTCCTAGGTTCAGTGGACTTTGTCCACTGTTTGTGCAGAAAATACAGATTTGGTCATCTGTCTTACCTTTCATGTAATTTAAGTATTGATGTCAGCCTTTTGGATGAAAAATAATTTCTTAATTCTTTTTAGGGTTAAATGGCTCTTTAGTTCATTCAGTGTTACCAATCACAATTGATTTCACAAATCCAGTTGAAAGCTGTTTAATATCCTTTCCTACAGATATACTTAGGAATTTCTTTCTCTGTCATTAGCTTGTGAATTGTTAACTGCCCAGATCCATTGTGTACCTAAACATAGCAGGTAGTGCTAAATGGTTAAGTTTTGTCATCTGGGGTCCAGGTTCTGTGAATGGAACTCTTGGAAGGATGTAGGCTCACTGAGGGACGAACCCTTTAGGGGACCCATTTCATTCCTTGCTCTGGTACTGCTTGTGGGATTCCCAGTCAGAATTATATGTTCTCATGCTGTGTATCTGAGCTCTATATGGAAATTTCAGCTTTTTCTTTCCAGCTGGATGATTTTAGATTTATCTACTCTATAGATATTCTCTCTCCACTCAAGTTCAGGTGTGTAGTATATTATTTTAATGACTACATAGGTAGAAATGGTTTCTTTTTCAAAGGAGGGAGGATCTCCTTTATTCTTGATTTGTGTCTGGTAATTAGTTAGGGCTTAAGAAAGGGGTGATGGGGCCAGGCACAGTGGCTCACGCCTGTAATCCCAGCACTTTGGGAGGCCTAGGTGGGCCAATTGCCTGAGCTCAGGAGTTTGAGACCAGCCTGGGCAACACAGTGAAACCCTTTCTCTACTAAAATACAAAAACTTAGCCAGGTGTGGTGGTGTACACCTATAGTCCCAGCTACTCAGGAGGCTGAGGCAGGAGAATTACTTGAACCCAGGAGGCAGAGGTTGCAGTGAGCCCAGATTATTCCACTGTACTCCAGCCTGGGTGACAGAGTCTTGAATGGATGGGTAGGATGGGTAGGGTGGGTAGATGGCTAACCTAAACAGAACCTTCCTTGGTCATCTGTTTATGATTCAGAATTCATGTCAGAGATTGTAGCAAAAAAAAAAAAAAAAAAAAGCCCATCTTTTGTTTTTGTAAAAAGCCACCCTGTTGGAGGCCATGTGATTGGAAGCAGCAAGTGTTTGTGGGAATAAGGCCTTCCAGAAGAGCATACCTGCAGATTATGTCAAGGATCTCCTGGGTGGTTTTTAAGAATAACAACTAGTATTTCTTGAGCACCATGCTTGGTGTTAGCTTTATGTAATCTTCACGACAACTGCATGGTATCAGTCCCATGTTATGGAAGTGGAATCTGAGGCTCAGAAAGGTTGTGTCTAAGTTATCTGTTGTGCAACATATCACTCCCAACTCACTGGCTTAAAACAACAATGATTTATTATTTCTCATGATTCTCTGAGTTGTCTGGGAGAGTCTTCTTGCTTCGTGTGATCTCTTCTGGGATCACTCATGTTACTTAATTCAGCTGTCAGCCTGCTTGGGTGTAGGCTATCCAAGATGACCTTACTCACATGACGAGGGTGTCTTGGTTTGCCTCCATGAGGCCTGTTTCAGCACACAGTCTCTCATCATTGGGTGGTCTAGCCCGAGCTGCTTTACATAACAACTAGCTTCCAACAGAGTGAAAATGGAAGCTGCCAGGATTTTGGGCTAGGCCCAGAACTGGCACAGCATCACTTACCCCTTATTCCAGTGTTCAAAACAAGTCTCAAGGCCAGCTACTTTCAATAGGAGGGGGAAAAGATACTACCACCCTCCTCCCCTTCTTTTTTTGGTAAAAGTTTTATTGAAATATAATTCATGTACTGTACAATTCACCCATTTAAAGTTGTACAATCCAATGGTTTTCAGTATATCAACAGTTTTTCAGCCATCACCACTATCATAATTCCATAACATTTTTTTTCTTTTTTTTTTTATTATACTTTAAGTAGTGAGATACATGTGCAGAACATGCAGGTTTGTTACATAGGTATATAGGTGCCATGGTGGTTTGTTGCACCCATCAACCTGTCATCTACATTAGGTATTTCTCCTAATGGTATTCTTCCCCTAGCCCCCCAACCCCATGACAGGCCCCAGTATGTGATGTTCTGCTTCCTGTGTCCATGTGTTTTCATTGTTCCACTTACGAGTGAGAACATGCAGTGTTTAGTTTTCTGTTCCTGTGGTAGTTTGCTGAGAATGATGGTTTCCAGCTTCATCCCTGTCCCTGCAAAGGACATGAACTCGTCCTTTTTTAATGACTGCATAGTATTCCATGGTATATATGTGCCACATTTTCTTTATTCAGTCTATCATTGATGGGCATTTGGGTTGGTTCCAAATCTTTGCTACTGTGAATAGTGCTGCAATAAACATACATGTGCATGTGTCTTTATAGTAGAATGATTTATAATCCTTTGGGTATATACCCAGTAATGGGATTGCTGGGTCAGATAGTATTTCTGGTTCTAGATCCTTGAGGAATCACCACACTGTCTTCCACAATGGTTGAACTAATTTACACTCCCACCAACAGCGCAAAAGTGTTCCTGTTTCTCTACATCCTCTCCAGCATCTGTTGTTTTCTTTTTATTGTTGTTTGTTTTGTTTTTTGAGACAGAGTCTTGCTCCGTTGCCCGTGCTGGAGTGCGGTGGCATGATCTCGGCTCACTGCAACCTCTGCCTCCCAGGCAGAATTCAAGCAATTCTTCTGCCTCAGCCTCCTGAGTAGCTTGGATTAGAGGCACGCACCACCATACCCAGCTCATTTTTGTATTTTTAGTAGAGATGGGGTTTCACCATGTTGGTCAGGCTGGTCTTGAACTCCTGACCTCATGATTCACCCACCTCAGCCTTCCAAAGTGTTGGGATCACAGGCGTGAGCCACCACACCTGGCCCTTTCGCCCACTTTTTGCTGGGGTTGTTTGTTTTTTTCTTGTAAATTTGTATAAGCTCCTTGTAGATTCTGGATATTAGCCCTTTGTCAGATGGAGAGATTGCAAAAAATTTCTCCCATTCTGTAGGTTGCCTGTTCACTCTGATGATAGTTTCTTTTGTTATGCAGAAGCTCTTTAGTTTAATTAGATCCCATTTGTCAATTTTGGCTTTTGTTGCCATTGCTTTGGTGTTTTAGTCATGAAGTCTTTGCCCATGCCTATGTCCTGAATGGTATTGCCTAGGTTTTCATCTATGGTTTTTATGGTTTTAGGTCTTACGTTTTTAATCCATCTTGAGTTAATTTTTGCGTAATGTATAAGGAAGAGGTCCAGTTTCAGTTTTTCTGCAGAGGGCTAGCCAGTTTTCCCAACACCATTTTTGAATAGGGAATCCTTTGCCCATTGCTTGTTTTGGTCAGGTTTGTTAAAGATCAGATGGTTGTAGATGTGTGGTGTTATTTCTGAGGCTTCTGTTCTGTTCCATTGGTCTATATACAGAATATTTTCATCACCCCAAAAAGGAGCCCTTTAGCAATCACTCCCCATTTCCTTCTATCCTTCCCCACTATTAGTCTACTTTGTCTGTTCTGGAAATTCTATATAAATGGAACCATACAATATTTAGTCTTTTGTGACTGGCTTCTTTCACTTAGCTTGATATTTCCAGGGTTCATCTATGTTGTAGCATGCATCAATACTTCATTCCTTCCTATTGCCAAATAATATTCATTGTGGATATGCCACATTTTATTTATCCTTTCATTGGTTGATGGGCATTTAGGTTGTTTCTACTTTCTGGCTATCAGGAATAATGAATAATGGCTGCTATAAACATTTGTGTAAAATAGGCTTCATCTTGGAGGAACGGCATGTGAATACAGGGTGAGAGGAATTGGTGACCATCTCTGCAGATGCTCTACCACATTCTGCCCTTTGCTCTCACAAATTCACATGCCTCTCATATGCAAAATATATCCACCCTCTTCTACTACCACTAAATGTCTCATCCAATAGCTACATCAGCTTCAAATCCAGGATGTTATCATCTAGGTAGTCTATATGTAGGTAAGGCCTCTAACCTGCGATACTGGTCCATATGCACTAACTTTGTTCATGCTGCTTCCTTTACTTCCCACCTCTCATTCCCACTCTGCTACAGTCTATCTGATGCATCTCTGAGATCAAAAGAAAATATCCCTTCTTCCTTGAAGCTTTTCCTTACCTATACTACACCTCCAGTAGACTTCTTTCAGAGCCTTTCTTCTTGCTCCAGATTCAATAGTGTCTACCTTATGTCCAGTCCATTTTAGCTTTTTAATGTCTGAATTCAGTCAACCTTGCTCTTAGTGTTTAGGCTTTCATTGTTTGTTTTGGTCAAGACTCTTAAGGCTACAAGTGATAGAACCTCAGCCTTAGATATTAACCAGCAACAGAGGTTCACCAGACATCCGAGTAAAGAAAGGCTCCAAGATGAAAGATGGTGATCCAAACAAACAGAAAAAAGGGATTCTGAGGGAACAAACATTACAGGGAGAAGAAAATCAGAAAGTGGGGGAACCCTGTAATATTCTTTTTTTTTTTTTTTCTGACATGAGTCTCGCTCTGTGACCCAGGCCGGAGTGCACTGGCGCGATCTCAGTTCACTGCAACCTCCGCCTCCAAAGTTCAAGTGATTCTCCTGCCTTGGCCTCCCAAGTAGCTGGGATTACAGGCGTGCAGCACCATGCCCAGCTAATTTTTGTATTTTTAATAGAGACGAGGTTTCACTATGTTGGCCAGGCTGGTCTTAAACTCCTGACCTCAGGTGATCCTCCCGCCTTGGCCTCCCAAAGTGCTGGGATTACAGGTGTGAGCCACCGCGCCTGGCCTTCTAATATTCTTAAGATATATGGAAGATAAATCTTATTGAAATAAGAGCAGTGGTGCTGTGTAAAATTCACTCTAGAAACAAAAGCACTTAGCCAAGAAGAATGTGAAACTGACCTCAGCCTAAGGATTAGCTCCAGAAGATCCATTTGGCAGCCAGATCTTGCCAGACCAAAATTTAAGGCATTTGCTATAGGTGGAAGGTTGATGTGTGTTTTGGTTATCTATTGTTACGTCATAAACCACCCCCAGTCTTAGAGGTTCTGTAATTTGGACAGGGCTTGGCAGGAAAAGTTGATTCATCTCTGCTCCTTGTTGGCGTATACCAAGGCTGGAACATAGATAACGATAAGCAGTTTGCTGGGTTGGGTTTGTATGCTTTCTGCCATTCCATATGATTCATAAAGTTTCCTCTTGGTTTTGTATTATGTCCAAAAGGGTACTCTTGGGTTGACTTACACCTGCAGTACAGAGAAAGAAGCCATTTGGTTTGGCCAGTACTTCAAAAGAGAGAAAGCAGAGAAAGCAAGATGGCAGACTGCTGGGAGGAGTCAGGAGGTACCTGACCTGCTAGTATTTCTGTGTACATTCCTAACCAGTGTTGGGCTTCTCCACTTTTACTGGCTTTGTTTGATCTTATTGTCCTTGAAGATTTGATTAAGTTCAACTATATTTTGTCAACTGTTTCAGTTCCAATGGAATCTTGTACTTCTGGTTCATTGTAACAAGAAATTATCTCAAGTCCAAAAAGAAAAAAAAAAAATCATGTCTCGTATTTCAGCTGAGGTGATTGAAACGGGTTGGGGTTGGAGGTCTTCGTCCCTCTACATGGTGTCTCAGTGCTGCTATCAAAGCATGAGAGTTTCAGGGTAGGTGGGCTTTTACCTTCTAATTCTGAAATAATTTCAGACTAGGAAAACATTGCAAAGATAATACAAATGATTCTGTATACCTTTCGCCCCAATTTCCTCAAACCTTACATAGCCACAATACAATGATCTATGAGGCTTTTTCACGACCTTGGCTCAGAAGTCCCACAGTGTCACTTCTGTCACACTCTTGGTCAAAGCAACATGAGGTCTATCTGGCCTAGATTCAAAGGGTGGAAAATAGACTTCATTCCTTGTTGGGAGAGTGGTAAGTCACATTGCAAAAAGGCACATGGGATGGGAGATCTTTGGAAACACTACCTCAAGTTTCAGTGGTGACAAGTGAATTCCTGTTCACTGAAACACTCTAAATAACAGAACTATTTATAGATTCTAATAAATATGTATCAGGACTGTTTAAAGTGAAAAATGCTATCTCTAGTCTTAGAATATAGGTGATCTGTCATTTTATGGATAGTCCTACGAATTGGTTAGAAAGTCATGGAAGAAGAGGTTTTTTTATTTCATCAATAATTAAAGGGACTTCCATTCAAATACCTTGAATCATGATCATCTGGGTTAATCATTACCCTCTGACTTCATCAGTAGGCAATTGCAGCTCCTTACACTAAGCATGAATATGGCTTCAGTATACTCCAGCATTCTAGGCAGGAACCATGAATAGATTTGAATTGTTGGGTAAGATGAACCCATTTACCATTCCTTGCTACGTTAACTCCCTCTTTTTAGAGATATTTAAACAAGCCCAGTGAGGTTTAGTGACTTGCCAGGGTCGGAGAGTTTTGACCAGAATATAGGTTTCCTGCCAGGTGCAGTGGCTCATGCCTGTAGTCCCAGCGCTTTGGGAGGCTGAGACAGGAGGATTGGAGGCCAGGAGTTCGACACCAGCCTAGGCATTATAATAAGATGCCACGGGCCGGGCGCGGTGGCTCAAGCCTGTAATCCCAGCACTTTGGGAGGCCGAGGCGGGTGGATCACGAGGTCAAGAGATCGAGACCATCCTGGTCAGCACGGTGAAACCCCGTCTCTACTAAAAATACAAAAAATTAGCTGGGCATGGTGGTGTGTGCCTGTAATCCCAGCTACTCAGGAGGCTGAGGCAGGAGAATTGCCTGAACCCAGG
>NW_016107416.1:1228212-1237662 GCF_001604975.1 Cebus imitator
CCAGATGTGGTGGTGCTTGCCTGTAGTTCTAGCTACTCAGGAGGCTGAGGCAGGAGGATCACCTGAGTCCAGGAGTTCGAGGCTACAGTGAGCTAGGATTGAGCCACTGCACTACAGCTTGGGCAACAGAGCAAGACCCTGTCTTTCAACAACAACAACAAAATGTCTCCTGATCCCAGGCTAAGTACATTATGCCTTGCTGCTGTGATCCAGCACAGATTCCACAGAAATTCTCAAACACCCACCAAAGGAAAATATTTTTAGCATTCTCCCTTCCATATTTGCACTCGCCACTCCCAAAACATACAAAAACAAAACAAAACAAAATACCTAAAAGTTATAGCAGAACAGCAGTTTCCTGGTAGACGAAAGTAAAGTGGAGTACAATAACGCTGGATTCAAATCTCATTAACACTAACCTGAGCAAATTATTTTACCTCCCAGCTCTTTGAGTGTGCCCTGCCTTCCGTTGTATGCTTCTCAAAAACAAGTTTTTTTCTTCTTTCACCTCTGCTTCCATTGCACCTTGAACAGTGCTGAGCATGTGTGTGTGTGTGTGTGTGCAGTAAATAAGAGTTAGATGAATGCAAATATTACCATTTCAAAGGGTGGCTGTGAGTTCATGTTCAGTGTCTGGTCCCCTTGTCACTTTCCCTTGGAGACCTTTCCCTTGCTATTTAACTCCTGTGAGTCCAGATATTGGAGTTTTATATATGTTCTTCTGGGGTAGGACTGTAATATCTGGCAACATACTGATTTAAAATGAAATAAGTTCTACTTCAGCACAGTCCTTTGGGATGCCCCCATGGAGCTCAAAAGCCTAATTGGCCTTTGAATCAGGTTTCTAAGCCCGTATGTAAGGAACTACCCAGTGACCCTGGTTCTTTGTGATTGGAAGAAATCAAAAGGGAGTACATCTTCAGGGGTACCTTTTGGGCCCATCGGGCCGTTGGCCAACCAGCAGAATGTTATGAGAGGCCTCTTATATTCCACCATCAGAGATTGTGGAGGAAGTGATAGAATGGCATTTTTCTCCTGCACACTCTTCTTGGTGCCTCATGCTTCTTTCATTAGTCAGAGGATAGAAGAAGAAGAAAATTTAACGGTCTGGCATCCCTGGCTAATTGGCTCTAAGTATGGAATTACTGCCTGGCTTGTTTGAGCCTTTTATACTTTCTTTCATCAGAAACTCCAATCAGGCATTTTTCATTGCCCTGGGAAGCCTTTCCAGCATAGACAATTCCAGTGCCTTCTTTCTTTGCCAGGTATCAGATGACAGAATGTTCCAACAAGGACACGGCTTAGTGCCACCAAAAGCCACCTTGGCTTAGGAATCTAGGTAGAATTTCTCCAGTTCCCTGAGCTTCTGCTTTCTTGTCTTTAGAGCTGAAATTATAGGATTGTGATAAAGAATAAATAAAGTAATGCACCTTTATAGTTTGTAGCACCTTGATGAGCAGCGAGGAAGTTAGTGCCCTTCCCCAGCCCACACAGATTTTCTGAATTTTTGCTTATGGACAGATAGGGGTAGAGAAGACAAAGCTCTCTGGAAAGCAGGGAAAGCCAGTTGCTGAGGGTCACTCCTGATCTGTCCCAACTGGTCTGAGGAAACTGGGACAGCTCCAAAGTCATCTCTCATCTGCAGTTATGGCCATAAAACTGGTCCTCTCCTCCTGGTCATGCCCTCCTGTTTCTTATTCTCAGACCCCCTAATAGCTTTCCATTTCACTGGAGTGAAAGTCAGAATCCTTGCAGGGACTAGCAAGTCCCTTTGTGAGCAGGCTGCTGCCACTTCTCTGACTCCTGCCACTTTGCCCCATGCCCTCTGCTCTGCCTTCCCTCCCTTCCTTACCAGGCACAATCCAACTCCAGGGCCTTTGCCCTTGCCATGCCCTTTGCCCTTGCCATGCCCTTCCCTCAGACATCCACAGCCTACAGTCTCACTTTCTTTTGAGTCTTGTTCAGCCGTCACCTAGTCAGAAGGGCTTTCCAGTCACCTCTTGCCTCCCCCACCCATGTAATATAGCACCCCCACTGGCACTCTCTGTCCCTGTTCTTCTACCTGTTTTCCCTGCCTAACACACTGTGTTTACTTATTCATTGGCTGCCTTTCTCTTCCCACTGGAGTATAAGCTCCTTGAAGGCAGGGATTTTTGAATGTTATATTCATTTCTAAATTTTAAATACTTCTTGAATGGTTGAATGTCCTTCTCTCCTCTCCCAATCTCCTTGAGCTGCACAGGGTATACTGTGAGATATTTCTCCTTCAGGCCTTATCTTGTGTTCCTTTTCCTCCTCATCTCATCTGTACAGAATCCTGGGAGTAGCCCTATTAGGCTGCTGCTTCCTGAGTTACTGTCATGTGTCAGGCCTGGTGCTGAGCCCCGGTTTTTTTTTTTGTTGTTTTTTTTTGAAACAGGATCTTGCCCTGTCACCCAGGCTGGAGTGTAGTGGTGTGAACAAGGCTCACTGCAGCCTTGACCTCCTGGGCTCAAGTGATTCTCCTACCTCAGCCTCCTGAGCAGCTGGGACCACAGACATGTGCCACTGTACCTGGCTAATTTTTTAGAAAATTTTTTGTAGAGACAGGAGTTTCACCAAACACAGCTGAGGTTGGTCTTGAGCTCCTGGACTCAAGCCATCTGCCCACCTTGGACTCCCAAAGTGCTGGGATTACAGGTGTGAGCCACCATGCCCAACTCAGTTTATCTTCTAAACTGAGGATAATTTATTTAACTTTCCCCCTTCCTTTCATATCTCTGAGCACATATCCTGGGACATTCATTTGAATCTTTAAATGCCCAAATGGTGTTTTCATGGAATCCCTTGGAAAAGTTTCACATAGGCAGGGCCAGCATCTTTTAAGACTTTAGCTGGGTCTGTCAAAGGCTTGAGAATCTTGTGGTTTCTGACCCAGCAAGGGGGTCTGGGCACATAAATACCTTTTGCTATGAGAAGTGAGAGACAGAGCTCTGGTGGCCACAGAACTGTCTTCTCTGGCCCCTCAACTAGAAGACAGGCTGCTTATGAGGTCCTGAAATTCCTGGCTGTTAAAAAAGGCTCAAACATCAGCCATTTCTTTCAGCTATCTCAAGCTATCTTTCCCCTACCCCAGAGAGGGTACTGGACTTACAATTTACTAGTCCTCAGTTTGGAGCGAAACTACCCTTCCTTACTTATTGCAGTGTTCTGTTGGCTACATTTGGCGTGGAGGATTTGCCAGTGTTCTAGGCTTTCCTCTGATAGGTCAAAGGTTTCAGATTACCTGAGGGTAAAGAGGTCCTGGTAGGAATAATTGCCTCATCTGACGTTGGAAGTGCCAAAGTAGGAACTTAATGTACAACTCAAGGATTTAAATATTTTTTCTTCCCCCTTAATGGTTTTCTGTTTTTCTTAAAGACCAGCATTCCAAAAAACTTAAGGGCCTTTCATAGTCTGGCCCTGCTCTCAGGTTCAGTTTCAGTTTCTCAGCCTCACCAGGCTCCGTCCTCCCACATGGCTTTTGCAAATGCCACTTCCTCAGTATGGCTGGGGGAATTCTTTGCTCCTCTCTTGGCTTAGGATAGGTAACCCCTATTAATCATTCACATCTGATTGGTACTCCTCACCTCCCAGTCTAGATCAGATTTCTGTCCTTCATGGTATTATCTTGATTTGTAATTTTATAAACTTGACTCTAGTTAAAGAATTAAGGTCTTCTCCAGGCAATAACAAATGCTGGAGAGAATGTGGAGAAAAGAGAACCCTTATACGCTGTTGGTGGGAATGTAAGTTAATAAAACCACTATAGGGAACAGTTTGGAGGTTCCTCAAAAAACTGCAAATAGAGTTACTTTATGATCCAGCAATACCACTGCTGGGTATGTATCCAAAAGGAAGGAAATCAGTATATTAAAGAGATATCTGCACTCCTATGTTTGTTGCAGTTCTGTTTATAATAGCTAAAATTTGGAAGCAACCTACATGCCCATCAGCAGATGACTGGATTTTTTAAAATGTGGTACATACTCTCAGTGGAGTGCTATTCAACAGCTCTTCAGGGTAGTGGTATCTCAGATTTTACAGCTATGGAACCGGGGTCTTAGAGAAGCTATAATAATGTCTTGTCTATGATCCCCTAGATCTCTGACCCAGAACCTGACATACTGACTGCCATGTATCATGTGGCCTCCCATGTATAAGTAAAAATTGTTTTATAACCTACTCTTCCTTTTTCCCTTGGAACCTCATTCAACAAATACCTGTTAAATCCCTTCAGTGGCCAGGTACAATGGCTAATGCCTATAATCCCAACACTTTGAGAGGACAAGGTGGGTAGATCACTTGAGGTCAGGAATTCAAGACCAGCCTGGCCAACATAATGAAACCCTGTCTCTACCAAAAATACAAGAATTAGCCAGGCATGGTGGTGCACACCTATAATCCCAGCTACACGGGAGGCTGAGGCAGGAGAATTGCTTGGACCTGGGAGGCGGAGGTTGCAGTGAGTCGAGATCGTGCCACTGCACTCCAGCCTGCGTGACAGAGTGACACACACACACACACACACACACACACCCCTTCAGTAATTTAGTGCCAGTCACTAAATATTACCATTTCTAATTAGATCTTATTCAGGTGCTTTGTATACACTATCATATTTAATCCATATAGCAGTCCTAATGGTATCCCATTTTAGAGATGAGGAGACTGAGATTCAGAGGGATGACATAACTAAGCTCTGTTTAAATAGTAACTAGCTGAGCTATGAATTGAACCCAGGTCTGTTTAGTTTCAAATTTGTATTCTTAACTACACTCATGTGCCCACCACATAAGGATGTCTTGGTTAACAACAGATCACATAAATGATGGTAGTCCCATAAGATTATAATGGAGCTGGAAAATTTCTATCCCTAGTGATGTCTTGGCCATCATGATATCATCATAAAGCAATGTGTTACTCACATGTTTGTGGTGATGCTGGTGTAAATGAACCTACTACGCTGCCAGCTATATAAAAGCACAGCACATACAATTATGTACAGTACATAATACTTGAGAATAAATGACTGTGTTACTGGCTTATGTGGTTTGGTGTGCAGTGGCGTGATTATGGCTGACTGCAGCCTTGATATCCCCAGTCTCAAGTGATCCCCCCACCTCAGCCTCCCAAGCAGCTAGGACTACAGGTGCATGCCACCACAACCAGCTAATTTTTGCATGAGCCACCCTGCCCAGTCAGGAGTACACTTTAACAATAAAAAGTATAGTAAATACATAAACTAAGGTCAGGCACAGTGGCTCACACCTGAGGTGGATTGCTTGAACCCAGGAGTTCGAGACTAGCCTGGGCAATATGGCAAAACTCCATCTCTACAGAAAAATAGAAAAACAGCCAGGCGTAATGGTACATGCCTGTAATCCCAGCTACTAGAGAGGCTGAGGTCAGAGGATCACTTGAGCCTAGGGAGGTCAAGGCTGTAGTGAGCCATGATTGTGCCATTGCACTCCAGCCTGGACAATAGAGTGATTTTGTCTCAAAAAACAAACAAACAAACAAAAAAACAAACCTATATATAAATATATAGAGAGAGAGAAAGAGAGAGATCTCCTACTTATTTTTTTTTTAAGTTAACTGTAAAACAGCCTCAGGCAGGTCCTTCAGGAGACATTTCAGAAGAAGTCATTGTTATCATAGAGATGAGAGTTCTATGTATGTTATTACCTCTGAAGACCTTCAGTGGCACAAGATGTAGAAGTGGAAGACAGTGATGTTAATGATCCTGACCTTGTGTAGACTTAGGCTAATGTGTGGGTTTGTGTTTTAGTTTTTAATTAAAAAGTTTAAAAATTAAAAATTAAAAATAGAAAAAGCTTATAGAATAAGGGTATAAAGAAAAAAGTAGTATAGCTGTATAATATCTTTATGTTTTAAGCAAAGTGTTGATAGAGTCAAAAAGTTAAAAAAAATTTTTCAAAGTTACAATAAGCTAAGGTTATTGAAGAAAGAAATTTGTTTTATAAATTTAGTATAGCCTAGGAAAACGGTATATAGTATAAGTGTTCAGTGTATATGAAGTCTGCATGAGGGTATAGTAATGTCCTAGGCTTTCACGTTTACTCATTGACTCACTTAGAGCAACTTCCAGTCCTGTAGGCTCCATTCATGGTAAGTGCTCTTTATATGTCTACCAGTTTTTATCTTTTATACCATATTTTTACTGTACTTTTTCTATGTTTAGATGCATAAACGCTTACCATTGTTTAAAATTGCCTACAGTATTCAATATAGTAACATGCTGTACACGTTTGTAGCCTAGAAGTAATAGGGATACTATATACCCTAGGTGTGCAGTAGGCTATACCACCTAGGTTTGTGTAAGTACACTATGATGTTCATATAATGACAAAATTGTCTAACAATGCGTTTCTCAGAACATATCTTCATCACTGAGAGGTGCATGACTATATTGTGCTGTTTTGTATTCTGCTAGAGAATATCCTTAAAATACTTCAAACTTAACTGTAGCACACATTGTTAGCAGTGGTAAAGGAGGAGGAGTCTGTGGGTAAGATAAGTTTTCTCTGGTGGTACTACTCAGTTGCAACTCTCTTCACAAAAGCAGATGAGAAAGATTTTAGTGAATGTATTTAGCACCATCTTAGGCTCTCATTCTTTCTGACATAGGGCCTTAACTTCACAGATCTGCTCAGTTAGGCCTAGCACTTCGATGATGGTCTCCCTATTGACTGCACCAGTGCTAGGTCTCGTGGATCTGTGTGTCATGTGATGACAGTGTGGTCATGACACTAGGGGACTATAGACTCCTAAAGATGTCCTTGGATTTTTCCATCTTCTCGGGGATAGAGATACAATCTGTTTTGGCTAAGTACTTTATGTAGAACGTTCTTTTTTGCCTTTTTAAAAGCCTTGGTTTGCCAGGCACTCAGAGGTAATGGAGTGTGGAAAGACAACTGCTCTTTGCAGTTCCAATTGACTCAACTGGCTTATGGGATGTTTCTCTGTGCTTGAGGGCCGAGAACAGGCTAGGTTGGCCAGACCTGGCTGGGCTGGGGAAACAAGGTATTTTGAAGTCTGCTGCTTCCAGACCAAATGGTCCTGCTTCATTGTTCTTAGCCCCTTTCCACCCATGTGCAGCCTGAGTTTTCTGCTCTGATACTACTTTTCCAGTCTTGAAAATATGACACACATATTCCCATTACCTCTTGCATAGCTTTCTTTAGTTAGGTTGTTATAAACAATGAGAACATTGGTTTGGTGGGCAAGGAAAAGAAGACTACTTTGGGTGAAACTCAGCTAAGGGAAATTGGAAGGTGCAGGCAGGATAGAGTAGGACAGTCTTAGAAGGACTGGTGCTAAACAGACATTGTCAGGACCTCCCTGTGTCAGCTGCAGTCTGCAGAGCAAGTCCAGTGCTGCAGGTCATTGGTGTAGGGAACATCCAGGGTGACAGGGATCTTCCCCTTGGATATATTCTTCCCAGTAGTCATGAGGCATTAGCTTAATGCTATACAGGAAGGGCCTAGGCTCCAGGGCCTGTGCATAGGGTGGTGTGTCTCTTACCACCCCAGCTGCCTGCATGGCACAGTGCCCATAGGCACCTAGTGCCATCTTCCCAGTGGTCAGTGTGGTTAGCCACAGGGGAAACTTGAGAAGGAACCTCTTGAAGACTGATAACTTTTCATTCTCTTAAGATTCCCATAGATTTTCATGGAAGTAACTCTCAGGAGAACTGTCTATACTAGTAGAATGTGGCATCTTTTAAAAAATCAATTATATTCTGCTTATATTGTGGCTCCTTGGAGCCACAGAGTTGAGATGCCCAAAAAATCAGGACATGACATAGAATAGATTGTAAGTAAAATGCTGAAAATGAAGATAGCAGGGATTTGTGTCTTTATCATTGGATGAGAACTTAGTCCAGCAGACAGTAACACAAGTGTGAGGGCCAAGTCTGGAGTGATCAGTAGTCCAGAAAACCTGGTTTCTTCCAAACCCCTACGTTGTTCAATGCTGATAATACGCCAAAGTTCCTGTTCTTGGGTTACACCCAGGCTCTCACACAGAGAAACCTGGCCACTCTTTAGAAAATAACTTTAAAATTACAGAAACATTTTTCCTTTGAGAAAGTAAATAATATGCATAATTTTGCTCCCCAGAGATAGCAGTTCACATTTTGGTATAAATGTTGTGATATAGCCCTTTTAAAATTCATCTAGTGCATTAGTCTCTGTCCCAAGGATGTATTTGCAGCTAATATAATGCTACATAAAAGTGTTGCTAGTATATTAGTGTAGGGTGGGAAATTAAAAAAAAAGTGTTGTTTAGTGTATTGTTTTGTGTGTATGTGTGTGTTTTTAACTTTAAAAAGTCTGTATATAAAAAAAAAAAGTCTGTATAGGTGAGGCTCGATGATTCATGCCTATAATCCCAGCACTTTCAGAGGCCAAGGTGGGTAGATCACTTGAGCCCATGAGTTTGAGACTAGCCTGGGCAACACAACAAAACCCTGTCTCTACACAAAATTAGGTGGGCATGGTGGCATGCACCTGTAGCTGCTTGGGAGGCTGAGGCCAGAGAATCACTTGAGCCCAGGAGGTTGAGGCGGCAGTGAGCTGAGATCACACCACTGCACTCCAGCTTGGGTGGCAAAATGAGACCCTGTCTCAAAAAAAAAAAAAAAGTTTGTATAACTTTATATAGTCTGTATATCCTTGGCTGTATCTCAGTCTCTTAGAATATGTAAGTCTTAAGGAGTGGTTATCTGATTTCACTGAGGTCTCCATTTCAGATGTTAGTATCACATGGTTGACAGCATGCTGGGTTTTTTGCCCATAGAGAGGTTAAGGGACTTACATATTACTAAACTGATTAACCCAGGTATGTTACTCATAATCTCTGAATCCAGTGATTAGCCCAGTGATAACACAAGTGTGAGGGCCAAGTCCAGAGCTGTAAGAGCTAGACCTCTGGGGATACAGAGCTGAAGAAGACCCAACTCCTGCCCTGTGAGCTGAACTGGCAGTCTGGCGGGGGATGGGGGTTCATGGAGACAGACCCAGTGAGCAGATCATCGCAGTGTTTGAGTAGCCTGCCCTGGTCTTCTGCTGTTCCAGGTTTACCCTGGCTCTCTGAGGGAGTGGGTTCCTTCTCCAGGAAATGCTTGCTTTCCTATCAACTCCTGTGGAAAATCTTATCAGCCTGTACCACGAAACTTGCTGCTTGTATGTTGTCAGGGCTGAAGTGCTTTTGGTCTCCAGAGACTAATAATGCTCCCCTCCTTTTCTCTCCCTGCTAGGCTCAGTGGCCTTTTCCTCATTTGATCAAGGGTACCTTGTGTAGCCAGGCTGGGATCCTGATTGGAAGAGGTAGCATACTCCTAAGGTTGCTCAGATCCATCCTCAGGCTTTTAGACTTAGAGGGCTTTATGAAGAGGGAGTAGAGCCC
>NW_016107416.1:1237687-1242058 GCF_001604975.1 Cebus imitator
CACACACAGAGAGAGAGAGAGAGAGAGAGAGAGAGCGCACGCACACATGTTCTTGTTCTGGGGGTTGTACCTGAGCTTTCTCTTGGCGTTCTAGTCATCAGGCCCTTTCCCCAGGAACACATTTGCTTAAAGACTGTAACTTGGGAACAGCTTAGAAAAGATTTTGATGGTTTTCAATTGCATTTTCCTTAGGGAAAAAAAAATCTCCATTAGACATTTTTCTTTCGTTTTTAAGTAGTGCCTTGGTTTCCTCTGAGCTTTTCCATTTACCCTTAAAATGAGTCTATTTGCTAGCCTGGGATACCTTTTCAGCCTGGAGAATTTTAGAGAGTGCAAGATTATATTGTGAGTTGTTCTTAATGGATAAAAATGAATTTTTGCTTTTGGGGAGAATGTATATCATGGGTAGTTTGTTTATGAAGGATCAATATTCCTCTCCCCTCCTCCTGAGCCTCCAAAAAAGCCCTTTCCAAGTAGCCTCAGGCAGCTAGTAGGTAACCATGAACTCCCCAGGGCTGTGGGCAAGATGTCCTGGAGCTGCAGATTTGAAGCCTCTGTGAAAAAGGTGTATTCTGTGGCTACAGGGCCCACGCCCCCTGGCCTAGCTAGACCCAGGACCCTGAGCTCCCTTTGCTTGCTTGACTGTCTTCCAAGATCTTCTCCCAAGCGGATTATTCCCTTTGGAATAAATTGATAGCCCTGATATCAAGGACTGCCTTCAGCCGCTTTCTAGAAAATTCAGGGTATGCCAAGATCTCTTTTGAAGGGTTTGACCTGACAAAAGTGGAGTGACTCCCTTTCTTAAGAACTTTAGAGCAATTGGGTCTCATATTTTTCCTTATTAGTGCTTTGCAGTTGCTTCAGAGTGTAGCCAGCTAAGCCCTTACCTGCAGTTTCTTTATAAGACAAGCTTTTCCAACTGAGGTTAGGAGTGCAAGGCAGATTATTTGTGTATTCACTCATTCATTTAGTGTCTCCTGTGTGCCAGGCCTACTGAGTGCCCTGTGGTAGGCTGTGAGCATAGAGTGCTAAGTGGCATTGCAGTCCTCAGCATTTTTATCCAGATAAAATTAGGAGCTGAGGGTGCCTAGGGTTTATGTTGGAGGTCAAAAGGAATTGCTAAATAGGACCATTTCCATTTCCCTGTTCAGTCGTGGGAGAAGAGTGGTGATGGTGGGAGTTGATAGAAGTGTTTCTTGGTGTTAGCCCGCTCCCCGCTCCAGCTCATGGATATGGTCGGTGTCATAATAAGGATGGCTGTGGTTGTGAATATCACTAGGAGGTGGTGCCCCTGACCCTCTGGGATTATCAATTTAGATCCTAGCATCCACAAGGAGTTGGACTAAGGCAGTACCTTATATAAATAGACACCTCTTTTTTTCCCCATTTCCATGTCTTTGGTTCATTTTTCAAAAAGACTCCAATTCATTGTATAAAATGCAACTGTCTCTAGGGTGTACCAGCTCTATCAAATGCCCATGTTGCTTCCTGGTGTCTTAGCCATTGGGAAGCCCTGCCTTCCATTCTTCAGGTCTCTGTTGTGGGAGCAATAGTAGCAACTACAGTATACTGAATACCTGCTGTATATTAGTCACTGGCCTGTGTGGATTAACTCATCAAATTCTTGAAGAACCCAATAAGGGAATAGGTGCTAATCTCATCCCCATTTTACAGGCAAGGAAACTAAAGCTGGAAGAGGTTGTCACACCCTCAAGATGGCACTAAGGTTGGACTCTAGGGTGTTCCAACTCTAGCACTGCCTCTCTTTGCTTTTGCCCTGTGTTCTTTTGTGGGCTGCCAGGCCCAAGAGGTTTGGTCTGCTTATGCTGTGATATGGACAGATAATGACAACAGTGTTGCAAATACACTATCCAGGAGTGTACCCTCGGCCAAGTGTATTGTATACTGGGCTTTTGGAATTTGCTGAGAGTCCTTCTGCTCTTTTAGTTCTCCAAATTGGTAGTGTTGTAAATAAAACCACCACTTTGGCAGCTGAACTCTGCTGGATGGGGAGAAATCAGATGCCCTCTGGCCTTCCTGGCATATTTTTGGAGGGTCTCTTCATACCTGCTTCACCTACAAGGCCAACCCTACTTAGTTTTCCACCTTAGGGTTTTCATGGCAAGAGGCTGATCATGACTGTGGAGACTTTTTAAACCTGACTTCAATGACAAGCTGGCCAACCCTGATAAGAGTTGACCA
Organism: Cebus imitator; assembly: GCF_001604975.1. Classification (NCBI taxonomy): domain Eukaryota; kingdom Metazoa; phylum Chordata; class Mammalia; order Primates; family Cebidae; genus Cebus; species Cebus imitator. The sequence goes on from NW_016107416.1 coordinate 1,239,890, forward strand.
TGGAAGGGAGTTGTTTCCCTAAACTCTGGCCCTGTCTCCCAGGGCCAGAGTCCTAGTCACAGTCATAAAAACCGGGCCACCATTTCTCTCTCCTTTTCTCCACTGGTGAAGTCTCTGGCCTCACATTTGCCATATAATCACATCTCGGTGGGTAAAGTGGGGATTTTCAGGACCATTTGCCCTTGATTCTGTGTGCATGTCGGCTTGTAGCAGTGTTACAAAACAGCAGGAATTGTGGTGGATAATTTGGCATAGCCCAGGCACCCCACACAGTTCTTTGCAAATCTACAATGATGGCCTTTGTTTCTCTGAAATAGTGGGCAGTGTGCTACAGGTAGTGGAGGGAAAGGGTGGAGGACAGTCCTTACAAGTAAAGGTTGCCTTGAATCACCTTCTCACTACATTCATTGAGAATGTTCATCCTGTCCCATCTCTGACCTCAGAATCACTGTGTACCAGGCTGTAAACTGAGAGGCATTCAGGAGCAAACACTACTATTTTTACTGTCGTAAAATTAAGTAGAAAAAGAAAACAACCTGGGGTGCTTTGCATAAATATATCTGATAGAGCTGTTAATCAGTAACGCAGGAATCTGGTACCTTTAGAAGCCAGTTATGGTCTGTATACCTAAGATAAAACATGTTTTATGTTTAATAAAAATGATATGGCAGTGTTTACCTTAGAAAATGCAACAAGTACTATTTGAATGAGACTCCAGGGCTAGCACTCAGTGTGAATCAGGCTAACATTGCCGATAACAGAGTAGTCTGTGCCTGCCTGTGCCTGGACTCTACTTGGAAAAACCCGACAGCTACCTCCTTGGTGATCTCTGCCCATTTGGGCAAGTTCCAAAGAGCCAGCTCCACTCAAAGTAACCTCTCTATTTTTTTCTGCAACCCAGTGACTGAAAACCAGGAGGAAACAATTTCTCTGATTTATGTTTATCCCTCTAAAATCATGACAGTAGTTGTCTTATATTTAAGGGGCACTGACATTAAGGGTTTTTGGTTTCTGAGTAATTTTCTATTTCTGTTCCACTCTTACCTTTTCTCTCCTTGCTTTGTTTCTATGCTTCCCTGGTTTCAAGCATCATTCTTGCTGCTCAGCAGAGCATGAAATAACAAATCATGCTTAAAAACCCTAACCACCATTCCATCCTGGGGGCAAGGGACTGTCAGGCCATGATGGCCTATCAGTCAGAAGCCAGGGCTATTAGGGCTGGCTGTGGCAGCCAGGGCCCATCTAAGATGATGCCCATTTCTTGGTGAGCCACTCACTAGCCATCGTATACTTAGTTTTCTTGTAGCCGTGCAAGGAGAGAGAAATGAGGAGAGGGCAGTAATAAGATTAATATTCCTCTCACCTTAACTCATTGAAAGGATCTATCCTGATTCTGTTCCAGTTGTGTTTATTATTGGTCCTGCCCAGTTTGGCATGAGGCTGTGAGCTTCCTGAGATGGGTCTTTGTCTCTTCTTTTCAAGAGGTCTGTGAGCTGCCTGAGTCAGGGATGATGTCTTTTATTTCTGGACTCCTCTGCAGGGTTGGCTGTGTCAGGAAAATGCAAAGTGAGCATGTGAGGTGGGAAGGAGACTGAGCCAAGTGTCAGCAACATCAGCTTCTTTCTCCTTCAGCACATTTGCTGTACGTGAGATATAGTTGGAGCAATCTGGAAGAGTCTTCAAGCAGGAGAGCAGGTGGGCACACAGACAGTCAGAGTGGACTTACTATTTTGTGACCATGAGGTATCTCTGGCTGGTTGGAGTCCAGGCTGGCCCCAGGGGCCTGCAGGATTGATTCGCTACCAAACCAAAGAGAACTGAAGCTGCTGCCAGAACAGAACGTCCTGAGCCACCAACGTACAGAGTTTTGCCTGCTATGAAGAAAAGCTCTGTTGTCTTTTTCCCCAAGTGTGAAGTGCCCCGGAATTCTCATGTATAAACTGAGGATTAAAGAATTCGGGTTTCTTAGCTATTCAGGAGGCTGAAGCAAGAGGATGACTTCAGTCTAGGAGTTTGAGTTTATAGTGAGCTGTGATCACACCACTACAGTCAAGCCTGGGTGACATAGCAAGACCCTGTCTCTTAAAAAAAGAAAAAATAATGCAGGGTTTTATGTGTGTGATAAAATGCTCATAACATAAAATTTGCCATTTTAACCTTTTTTTTTTT
>NW_016107416.1:1242098-1297265 GCF_001604975.1 Cebus imitator
ACAGTGGCGCTGTCTTGGCTCAGTGCAACCTCCGCCTCCCAGGTTCAAGCGATTGTCCTGCCTCAGCCTCCCGAGTAGCTGGGATTATAGGCGCCCGCCACCATGCCTGGCTAATTTTTATGTTTTTAGTAGACACGGGGTTTCACCATATTGGCCAGGCTGGTCTCAAACTCCTGTCCTTGTGAGCCACTCACCTTGGCCTCCCAAAGTGCTAGGATTCCAGGCGTGAGCCACCACACATGGCCTTTAACCAATTTTTAATGTACAATTCATTGGATTAAGAATATTCACATTGTTGTGCAACCATCACCACCACACATCTCCAAAACTCTTCATCTTCCCAAACTGAAACTGTTTCCCTATTGAACAACAACTTACCATTTCCGCCAACCTCCAGCCCCTGGCAGCCACCATTCTACTTTCTGTGTCTATGAATTTGATTATACTGAGTACCTCATGTAAGTGGAATCATACAGTATTTGTCCTTCTGGACTGGCTTATTTCACTTGGTACAACGTCCTCAAGATTCATCCATGCTGTAGCATGTGTCAGGATTTCCTTCCTTTTTTAGGCTGAATAATAATCATTGTATATTTATAACACATTTCGTTTATCCATTGATAGACACTTGGGTTGCTTCCACCTTTTGACTGTATTTCTAAATAATGCTGTTGTGAACATGGATACACAAATATCTATTAAAGCCCCTAATTTCTATTCATTTGGGTAAGGGTTTAAAGCACAGCACAAGGAGCAAGATGTCTTTGAAGGTCAGTTTTTGATGAATCACCCTTCTCTGCTAAGGGATAGATAGACTGGCAGACCAAAAGTCAGCTTTACTTACCATCTAATTTTAGACTCCAGAGTAACTACCACTGGTCACTCATAATATCAGACTTCATTTTGATATTTGATAGGCTTTCATGACATTTTATAATTCCAGTTTGATATATCCCCTTTCACTGACCACACTTCAGCAGGCTACTTCCTTATGCTTGTGGGGGCACCCTTGTCACTTGTTGGTGGGCACTAGACTAGGCAGTGCGCCTTACTACAGCCGCCTTTCTTTAGGAGTGTGGGCTCTTAATGACTTTGACCCTTCTGTTTCCTGACCCTAGTTGAGCTGATATTTTGGCCTTGTCCCCAGACCTGGCTCTGAGGACTTGAAACCATGAGCCTGCTGATGACTAAGGCTGTTGAGGACATTTGTCTTCCACTCATAGCAGCTTTGTGCAAGCATGGTATTATCCCCCATGTCTTTCAGCTTTTGTAATCTGCTTTTGTTTCATTCAATTGTTATGCCACATTTAGAATTATTGGAATTACATATGTGTAACTTCCTAGGAAAATATGTTTCTGAAATGCCTTGGCATAGGACCAGTTTTCCCATCCCAGCTAAGAACACACTTGGGTGATAATGGGTTTCCTTGAGCCTGTGTCCTGTATTTGCCAGACCATTTAGGAAGTGGTCTGGTTGAGAATAACACAGAGAATAACCACATGCCCATTAAGACCAGCCATCTCTGGTTGTGAAACTCTTGTCTTAATGGGCATGTCGTTATTCTCTGTGTTAATTTCTTACTAGCAATTTTCTAGACTCACAAATGAGCCAACTCAACCTACTGCATAACTAAAGATACTAAGATCAGTCCCAGTGTACTGGTACTTTGAACTCATGACATGCTGAAGACCTAGACTGTGGGCCATGTGGCCCTTGTGAGTGAGGCAGGGACTGCCCACTCTAGTCATCTGTCCCTGCCTAGAAGGATCTTGGTGCTGCTCATAGTTCCCAGCCAGCCTTCCCTTCCCTTTGTCTCAGGCCCTGTAGGGGCAGCATGTGGAGAAAGCCTGTACTCTGCACTTGAGAAACTTAGAGTCTAGTTAGGGAATATAGAAACACTAACAGTAAGCCAGTCACTTCTGAGACAGTCCTATTTTCTTTGTTCTATTCTAATAGCAGAAGTAAAAAGGAAAACATCACTGGCATACAGAATAAAAGTCTCCTATTATTACCCCCTAAACTCTGTTCTTCCCGACACTGTACATGTCCTGGCCTATAGTCTGCCTTTCCCATCTAAATACTTAACCTGAGCCCATCTCTGCCACCAGAAGGTGCTTCTTGGAGGAACCCCCACCTAGAGCTCCCAGGTTCTGGGTAGGATCCAGTGAGATGATGCAGCGGACAAGGAGGAGGACATCCTCTGCTTACTTTTCTGTTCTGTTCTTCTCAGGGCTGACTGTGCCTTCTACTGCTCTGGCACGTGGCCACTGGTACAGGGACAGGGAAGGATCAAACAATATTTTATTGTCAAGACATTTTGATCTTTGGGACCTTACTATAGACACCACTGTCAACCCTGCTTTTTACAGATGGAGACACTGAGGTTTGGAGAGGTGAAGAGGACAGTCCAAGTCATGGGCAGAACCAGGAAGAGAAGGGAATGTTAGCTGGGTCTGAGTTGGGTTGAGCTGACAAATGGGACCAATACATGCTTAGTACTGTGGCTGCCATTTCATTACCCTGATGGTTACCTTATTTTCTGGATGCCGGAGGATGAAGGCGGGAGTTTGCCAGACAGCAGATCAGATGCTTCCCAGAAGAACAGAGATCTGTGTCGGGTATAGAGGAAGAGCCCTTCACACATAACCCAGCTTTGAGCTGCGTCCCTAGCCATTGCCCTGGGAGGGCCCTGCTCATGAATCAGGCGGCTATTTCTGGAGCTGACATGAGGCAAGGGGGCACTTTTCTTCCCTGGGATAGGCAAGCCATTCCTCTGGCAGGGAGAGAAGAAGGAAGAGGTTGTTCAAAAGGTATGCAGCCAGTTCCTGGAGGGTGGCTGGCATCTCTGCTCACAGGTTCTTCCAGGGTGAGCCAGCTATATACAGATCTATCCCTAAAGGCTGAGGGAGCTGAGAGGCTGACAAATCCAGTTTCTCAGAAAGAAACATTTAATAGAGACTTAAGAACAGAAGCAATGTCTCAGGTGGAGACAGGATGGATCCCTGTACCTACTCTCCAGAAAGTATCCTTTAAATAGCAAGCTTTTAGGGTAAAGATATGTGTCATACCTCAGACTTTCTTACAAAACTCTGGGAAGATTAGACAAACATCTTTACTAGGGGGTTATTTATGCAATAGGCATTGTTTTTTTATTTTTTGGAGACAAGGTCTTGCTTTGTCGCTTGGGCTGGAATGTGGTAGTGCGATCATGACTCACTACAGCCTCAAACTCCTTGGCTCAAGCAATCCTCCTGCTTCAGCCTCCCAAATAGCTGGGACTACAGGCATGAGCCACCACACCCAGCTAATTTTTAAAAATTTTTTGTAGAGATAGGGTCTCACTTTATTGCCTAGGCTGGTCTTGAACTTGTAAACTCAAGGGATCCTCCTACCTCAGCCTCCCAAAGCACTGGGATTACAGGTGTGAGCCATCATGCCCAGCCAGGCATTGCGTTTTTATGAGGAGTTTTCTGTGCTATGGAAATACATCAGTCATCATGATGGTTTCATTTCAAGATGGTGTCATACCAGGCACAGGTGGCTCATGCCTATAATCCCAGCTCTTTGGGAAACCAAGCAGGAGGATGGCATGAGGCAAGGAGTTGAAGACCAGTATGGGCAACATAGCAAGACCCTGTCTCTACAAAAAATTTAAAAAATTAGCCAAGTGTGGTGACATGCTCCCATTGTCCTAACTACTTGGGAAGCAGATGTTAGAAGATTGCTTGAGCCCAGGAGTTCGACATTGAGGTGAGTTATGATCATGCCACTGCACTTCAGCCTGGAAAACAGAGCAAGACCCTGTCTCTAAAAAATAAAAATAAAAAAGATGGTGTCATTCTTGCCATGCAACAAACTGTTTTCCTACATAGGTGTCACTGCCCATTCAGGATCAGTGGAAGGCTAGGACTGGCAGGTGGGGTAAGCAGATACAGGTGAATCCCACTGTGGGGTGGGGTGACCACAGTGCCTGGGGTGTTTAGGCCTTCAATCAGTAGGAAGGGGTTGCGGGTGAAGTTGTTACCAGGCAGGGGCCTGGCAGTCAGGATGCAGGAGGTGTCTGTGCCCACTGGACTATAGCCTTTGGCTGCCATCCTGATTGTTCCCATGTCCTGTATGTTTCTCTCCTGTCCTAGGCTCAGTATACAAACTCTACGTCCTCTGACTTGAAAGCTACTTGGCCCTGAGCTCTGCCTGAGCTTCCTAGTCATACTTTCTAAAGATGTGACTGGGTCTCCCTGACTCTGAACCTTGGCTCTGATGTCATGTGGTTAGTTGAAGCCAAAGGAAAAGTGATGGGGACTGCTCATGTGTGTGTGTGTGAGTTGGGGTGAAGGAAGGTGTGAATAGGCAGGGCCTTCAGTTCCTGGCAATCCCCTCCCCAGCATTTTTGTCTTTTCCTGCCATGGATCTATTAGAGATAGAGATATGGCTCTGTTCTGCTCTTCCTCTTCTCTCAGAGTGGCTTTGGGCATATCCATCCCTTGCAATGGAACTTCATTACCCCCTCTGTACAGTGAAGGGCTAACTGATCTTGCAGGCCTCTTGCTCCTAGAATAGCCTGTGACTCTGACTCCCAGCCTCCTGTTTATTTCTTACCCACTCCAGAGTGGGTAAGCACTTCCTCTTCCTTCTCCCTGTCTACAAGAGGCCTGCTCTTCGTCAGGGAGGGGTCTGCCTAAAAGGTGGTAGACATTTGAATAATAGTAATAACATCAGTGAGCATTTACTGAATGCTTTCCAATGTGTGAAGCACTGTGCCCAGCATTTTACATGCATAATCTCTTCATTTTCCCAGCAACCCTATGGTGGGGTATAGATTACTAATATTATCCCTATTTTATAGCAGAAGAAAGTGAATCTAAGAGAGGTTATTACCTGTCCAAGGTTACGTGGGAGTATTTGACCCTATATTTAAATTCAGCTTGATATCTTATTAAATTTCCTATTCTGAGCTGGGTGCGGTGGCTCATGCCTGTAATCCCAGCACTCTGGGATGCCAAAGCAGGCAGATCACTTGAGGTCAGGAGTTCGAGACCAGCCTGACCAACATGGTGAAACCCGTCTCTATTAAAATATTTTTTTAAATTAGCCAGATATGTTGGTGCATACCTGTAATCCCAGCTACTTGGAAGTCTGAGGCAGGAGAATCACTTGAACCTGGGAGGTGGAGGTTGCAGTGAGCGAGATTGTGCCACCACATTCCAGCCTAGGCAACTGAGAGAGACTCCTTCTCAAAAAAAAAAAAAAATCCTATTGTGAAATCCTAATTATGGTGCCTCCTACTAAATTGGGACAGGGTGTCTTTGGGAATTGTGACCTAGACTGGGGACATCTCCCTACACACAGTATCAGGTAAGGAGGGTTCCTTCCCTGCTTCTCTCTGAAACTCCCATCACCAGAATCTGATGAAAACCCAGTACCTCTCCCACCCACAGCTCCCTCCCCCCACTAACTTCCGGCTGAACCTCAGATTCCTAGTAGGAAATGCTTAGAACGGCTGGGGCCTAGCTTTGATAAGGAGAAGGACTTGGGGAGATAGGGATAGAAATTTTCTGAGAACACAGCTAGGGTTGTCATTTTGTGTGTGTCCTGCACAGGCATGGGGCTGGTCTGTGCTAGGCACAGATTTGGCTCTGAGGTATCTGAGGCCCTGGGGTAGTGTTCGGTGTTAGGGTTGCTAGACATGGCCAGATTCGGACCCATGAGATCCATGGAACCACTGTGAACAGTCAAGGTGGCCAGAGGGAGAGTGCTAAGACAATAGGAGCCTTGGCTATTTTTGAGCAAAGGACATGATGGGTGGTTAAGTGTAGGACAGTGCGGGGGGGCAGGAGACTGACATGTAAATGCTACCTTTGAATTGATTTTGAATAAACCTGTAAATGTGCAGAGTTGTACAGACGTCAGTCTGAGGAAGAGGAGGAAAAGAATGATAAAGGCTGAATCTGGGAGGAACAGGTAGCTGCCTTGGCTGGGAGGCTTTGTCCCATATCCCAGCAACCCAGGCTGGTATTGGAGGCCCCAGAGGAAGAGCAGACAGAGTAAAAATGTGGAGGGGATATTTCCAGGACACAGGAAAGGATGAGCCCAGGGACAGGATTGCTGATGCTGAGAGAAGGCCAAGGGGTGGGGTGGGCACTCCCAAGGGTCAGCTGAGTAGGCACTGAAGTTCCTGACAAGGGTCCTGGTGCTGCTGAGGTCACTGGCTGGCAGAGGTGGAGAGCAGCAGCATGGGAGTCAAGAATGGAGGGGCTCTGCTGAGGAAGTGGGAGGAGAAAGCGGAGTAGGATGGATATTCACACTCACTGGGGTGAGGGGCTAGTTAGGGACCTGGAGGTGGCCCCTGGAGCATCATGGAATCCTCAAGGCTGTGCATAGGCAAAGACCAACAGCGCCTGCTCCCTTGGTGCCCTCGTCCTCCAGGACCTGGCTCAGGTGGGCTTCTGACTACCTACTTGAACCCTAAGAGAAGAGGCTGGGGTTGATTTGGTAAATTCTGAAGTGCTGCCACCTGACGTGGAGGGCCAGGAGGTTGCAAAAGGAGCCTTAATGAGCTGTTTGGGACCTGGCATGAGCAGCGGAGGAGAGGGTTAATAGGGGCTCAGCCTCAGGAATTGCAGCAGTGTAGGAGTCCTGTCTGGTTTGAGCTCCTTGGAGGGGGAGTTGTGATTTGATAGCATCACCTATTACCAGGTTTGCTCAGCAGAAGTCCCAGTGCTAGCCTAGAGCTCACAGAGGCTGCAGGGCCTGAGAGGAGACAGAATTGGATTTAAGGCATATTTGATAGGTGGGACTTTAGGTTAGGAGGGGCCAGGTCAGACTATAAGAAGTGCAAGGTTGTAGGGAGTTGGACCATGTGAGGTATCCAGGTAACAGTGACTTAGGGAGTCAGCCCAGGACTGAGGTTGGAGCCACTGGGGCTAGGAGCCCAGATTGGTTAGTGTCCACTGCACCTAAAGCTCCTGGAACTCTTATAGGACTTGGGATAGAGACTTGAAGAGATCCAAGGCATTCTAAAACTAGCCAACCCCTACCCTCCTGCCATGAGGACCCCGGGGAGCAGCTTTGAGTGTGGCTTTGGAATCAGACAAACCCAGATTTGAGAAAAATGTAAAAGCAAAGTGAAAACCTGCACCTCACTTCACACTCTGACCTTTAAGTTCTTGTATACTTTCAGAAACGTATGTATGTGTATTTGTGTGTATATCCTTCTTATTGTGCAAATAAAATAGATGCACTTCTCTAGACCTTGCTTTCATCCCTTAAATTATTGGCCACCTGGAAGAACCACCTGGTCTTTTACTGGCTATGTCGTGTTCTGTTATGTGGTGTGCTTTAATTTACCCAATTGGACTCCAGTTGATAGACACTAAGGCTAGTTTGGGTTATTTTGATGCAGTGACAACCATACTTTACATAGATCCCCGAACACCAGGACAATTATTTCTGCAGGATAAATTCTAGATACAAATTTTCTAGGTTGCACTTGTTGTCTCTAAGTTCATTTCCTCTAAGTTCACCTTCAAAGAGATTCTGTCAATTCTCACTCCTGCTAACAGTGTATGAGAGTTATAAAATGATGATAGTAATACAGAGCTGTTGTGAGGATTAAATGAAATCATGTGTAAAGCTTTCCACCAGTGTCTGCCATATTAGGCTGCAGGGGTGGGGCTCAGGAAAGGGCTGCATTGAAAAATGGATCTCTTTGGACAAGCAACAAATAAAGTACTGAGTTGGGTTTCCTGGTCGGCTTGAGGAAGGAGAGGTGGCAGGAACAGTAGTCTGATAGCTGCTGAGTACCTGATGTGTGCCAGACACTAAAGCGGGGAGGGGGCAGTGAACCAGATCAGCGTGGCACCTGCCCTGCCCTCATGGAGCTAACAGTCTAGACAGAACCAGTCTCCACAGAGTGTGGTAAGTGCTACCAAGATGCTGCCACCAAGTGCCCTCTGACTGGGTCTCTCTCTCCCCTGCCTGACCCCATACCCTCTTCAACAGTGTACGTGGTAGAACGGGAAAGGAAGACGGACAGCGGGTGTCAGGCAGTCCTGGCTGCATGCTGGACTGCTCTCTGCTGCTGCTGCCTCCTGGACAATTTGGACTAAGCAGCCAAGACCCAAGTATTTCCCTACAGCCCTGCTACCTCCTGTTACTGGAATAAACAACTACTGTTGCACAATTTCCATTTTCTTCTTTATTTGAGAATAACTTGCAGGCTTTTACATTTTAGCCCTTTCAAAGGTGTGAAATGATATCTCACTAATTTGCCTTCCCTGATTACTAGTGACCTTGAATGTAAACACAAATTTTGGTCAGTTTGTACATACCTTGTGAATTGCTTGTACATATTCTTAACCTGTCTTTTCTATTGGTTTGTCTTACTGATTTGTAGGAAATTTTTATATATTCTGTCCACTAATATTTGTCTGTTTTACAGGCTTATGAGTATCTTCTTCCTACCTGACTCTCTTAATTTTTTTTTTTTTTTTTTNTTTTTTGAGACAGAGTCTTGCTTTGTCACCCAGGCTGGAGTGCAGTGGCATGATCTCAGATCACTGTAACCTCTACCTCTGGGTTCAAGCAATTCTCATGCCTCAGCCTCCCAAGTAGCTGGGGTTACAGATGCATGCCACCATACCCTGCTAATTTTTGTATATTTTTTAGTAGAGACAGGGTTTTGTCATGTTGCCCAGGCTGGTCTCGAACTCCTGAACTCAAACAATCTGCCTGCCTCAGCCTCCCAAAGTGCTGGGATTGCAGGTGTGAGCCACCATACCCTGCCTCTCTTCATCTTTTTATAGAGTATTTTCTAGTATGAGAAACTTTAGATGTCATATTTATCAGTCTTTCCTACATGCTTTGTATGGTTTAGTCTTTGAAAACTCATTTTCTATTCCAAGGTCATAAAGCCAAGTCTATATTTTCTTCTAAGAATATTTCACATATAGTCGTTAGTCCACCTGATTTTTTTCTTCTTCTTGAGACGGAGTTTTGCTCTTGTTGCCCAGGCTGGAGTGCAATGGCATAATCTTGGCTCACTGCAACCTCTGCCTCCCTGGTTCAAGCGATTCTGCTGCCTCAGCCTGCCAAGTAGCTGGGATTACAGGCAGGTGCCACCACATCTGGCTAGTTATTTGTTTTGTTTTGTTTTGATTGAGTTGAAGTCTTGCTCTGTCACCTAAGCTGGAGTGCAGTGGTGCAATCTCAGCTCACTGCAGCCTCCGCCTCCTGGATCCAGGTGATTCTCTTGCCTCAGCCTCCCGAGTAGCTGGGATTACAGGTGCCCACCACCACGCCTGACAAATTTTTGTATTTTTAGTAGAGACGGGGTTTCACCATGTTGGTCAGGCTGGTCTCAAACTCCTGACCTCAGGTGATCCACCCGCCTCGGCCTCCCAAAGTGCTGGGATTACAGGCATCAGCTACTGCACGTGGCCCTGAATTTATTTTTTATCATAATGTAGGATGAAGTTCTGGTTTTCTTTTTCCATTTTGGTAGTTCCAGCCACATGTATTAATTAGATCATCCTGTTACCAAGCAAAAGGAACTCACTGCCTGATGTGCTAGAAGCCAATACCATGACACTGGATTTTTAGAAAAGAAATGCTTTTTATTATAAGTTGATTAACAAGGAGATAGAATGATTCTAGCTCATATCTGTCTCCCTGTCCTGGCTTTAAGGTAGTAATTTTATTGGAAAAGGTTAGAGGGGTGGATTCTGGGATAAAAGGTGATTGGCAGAAGGAAAGGGGAGGTGTGGAAAGTCCTGGGGCATGTATAATAATCTCTTCATGCTACCTCATGGATCCCATGTGCAAATTCAGGGGAGGGGTTAGTATGAAACATGCAGTGAAAATTCAGACTGTCACATCAGCAAGCTCATTCTATCCAAACTCCAGCTGGCCATATTGGTTCTAAGAGATTTCAGCCAGTTCTTTTGCCTCATAAGCAGAGGAATCTCAGTGTTTCAGCAAGTTGTTTTTTTTTTTTTTTGAGACGGAGTTTCACTCATGTTACCCAGGCTGGAGTGCAATGGCGCGATCTCGGCTCACCGCAACCTCCGCCTCCTGGGTTCAGGTAATTCTCCTGCCTCAGCCTCCTGAGTAGCCGGGATTACAGGCACGCACCACCATGCCCAGCTAATTTTTTATTTTTAGTAGAGACGGGGTTTCACCATGTTGACCAGGATGGTCTCGATCTCTTGACCTCGTGATCCACCCGCCTCGGCCTCCCAAAGTGCTGGGATTACAGGCTTGAGCCACCGCGCCCGGCCCTCAGCAAGTTGTTTCTTATCTGCCATCTTGTAAACTCAAGAATTTTTGTTGGGGATTGGTGTCTTTAACTCTTTGGGGCACAGTTTCAATCCTTTCCCTACTAATTTGAAATGAGGTTTGTCATATACCAAGTTCCCATATACGAATTAGAATATGGGCTAGAATCAGGAATCTGGTGTGATATGTACCCTCCTTCCACCAGCACATGTATAAACACATACCTCTTACTCTTTTTCATCATTTTCTTAGCTGTTCTCAGCCTTTTACTCTTTCATCTAGATTTTAGAATGTGTGTTAGTTTCTACAGAAAATACATTTGGCTTTGATTGGAACAGCATGTAATTTATCAAGTAATTGGTGGAAGAGTTGACATATTTACAATATTGTCTTCCCACCATGAACAAGGAATCTCTTGATTTATTTTTGTCTTCTTTTATGTCCTTTAAGTCTTATAATTTTCTTCACATAGCTCTCGCATATCCTTATTGGTTTTTAAAATTAGATTTTTTTCCTAGGCACATTATAATTTTAATGTTACTATGAATAGATTCCTTTTTTAAAATGTTACATTTATTACTTGGTGGAAATAATTTATTCATTCCATTGGGATCACACATTAGAAAATTTTAGCCCATCTTTGTCACAGCATTACCTTCGGGCACTTGAGCTGTGAGGGGAGTTCTTCAGTCTGTCCCATGCACGCTCCAGGGGAACCACCTGGGTTCTACAGACAATCATGCATTCCCTAAATGTAGCTCCAGAGTGCCAGGTGATAGGCCACACAGAACAAACCCCAATTCCTGCTTTTATGGGGCATATACTCCAGGGAGAGAACCAGATATTCAATAAACCCACAGGTAATAGTTGACATCATATTTTCCTGTGAAGAGATGTAATGCTATGAAAACATATAAAAGGGGAGCAATCTGGTATGGTCCAAGGCTTCCCCAAGGTGAAGTGAGCTAAGATCTGAAAGATGTATAGGTGTCAATAGGCAAAAGGTGTAGGAACAGCAGGTGCCAAGGCCCAATGGCAGTAAAGACGGTGGCTCATTTGATAAAGTGGAAAAGGAAATTGGTGTTGTAACAGCAAGGGGACATTCAGAGCAGATGAGAAACAGGAGCAAGAGAGGGCTTACAGCCCAAGTTAAGGATTTTGGTGTTTGTCTTGTGAGTAATGGGAAGCTGTTGAAGGATATTAAGCAAAGGCATGATATCATGTTTGCATTTTTAAGAAATCCCTTTGCTTTCTGTATGGAGAATGGTTTGGAGGGGGGCACAGGTACACATGGTGATTATGGAGAGAAATGAATGCATTTGAGATATTGGGAAGTAAAATCAACAGGACTTGGTGATGGATTGGATATGGGCATTGGGGAAGAAGGTAAGGATCAGGGATGACTTCTGGGTTTCTGACTGGAACTGGGTACCTGGTGGTGGTGTTTACAGAGGTTGGGAACGAGAAAGGAACCATGTTTGGTTGACAGGAAGAACATACTGGGTTAGTTTGAGGTTTCAAAGTATCAGACATTCAAGTGGAGATGTCAGGTAAGCAATTGTATATAAACCTGTGGCTTGGAGGATAGGTTGAGTTAAGATGTCATTGTGGAGAGCCTTGGCATGTTGATGATAATTGAAACTGTGGCTGTGAGTAAGATCAAGTTGGATGGAAATATGGAGAGAAATGAAAAGGTGGCAGTGTAGAGTTGAGCTTTAAGGAATTCTGGATGGATCTGCAAAGAAGTCAGAGAAAGAAAGCTAGGAGAATGGGATGTCCTGAGAGCTGAGTGAAGATGCATTGGGAAGAGAAGAGTGATCAGTAATATCAAATGTTGCTGAGAGGTTAGGTAAGGTCAGAATGCAAAAGTCTCTGCACTTTTTTCACTGAGGGGTGGACCTTTCTCCAGTTCTTGTTCTGTGAAGGAAATCAACAGGAGGAAAGACAAGACTGCTCAGGACTTGAAGACAGGGCTCCTCAGGCCTGGAGAAAGGGAGACATTTGTGTAAGCATGGAACAGGTGAGCTCCCAGGTACAAAGAACTAGCTGAGGCAGGAAGGCTAGAAACCCTACTAAACTGGAGAGAAGCATGCTAACAAAACCTGAGTTCCAAAAAGGTTAGACACCAAGTAAGGGAATTAGGCTAATGTCACTCAGCTTTGAGCCTGAACAGAGGAGACATTGTTCCTCAAGAAAACTGTGTCCTCTGTGGTAGCTGCTGGAGGGTCCAACACATAGATCACCAAACAGATGACCATCCCTGCCCTGGGGAGGCCCTTCTGTAAACTAGCAACAGTCTAGATCTTTCATGACCACCATTGCAGATTTTGCTAATATACATCTTTTCAAAAGAAACTCTACATGCAACTACAGTCTGAAAAATAGATACTATAGAATTGCCGTGGGTGAGGCAAGGAGGAACCACCCCCTGCTTCTTATGAAAGCCTAGGGACCTGAGGAATACATCTGAAAGCCCCTGGTCTTTTGGGATTTTGCAGTGCATTTGGCCACAGGAGATTTGGGATGGTTAGGTTTTGCCCTGGATTGTCATTCTGGGATACTGCCTTGTAAGCAAAATCATCAGTGTGTAACTGCTGGTATATTCTATGAGGATCCGTGGGTACTTAAGTGCTGAGAAGTATTCCATTGTATTAAAGATACCACAGTTATTCATTCATCTGTTGAAGGATCATTTGGGTTGTTTCTGCTTCTGGGTGATTATGAATCCATCTACTACAAACAGGTTTTCATGTGAACATAAATTTTCATTTCTCTAAGCTGAATACCCAGGAGTGGAAATCCTGGATCATATGATAGGCTTAAGAAACTGCTACTGTTTTCTAAACTGGCTTTGGCATCATGCATTCCTATCAGTAATGAATGAGAGCTCCAGCGGCTCTGCATTCTTGCCAGTACTTGATATTGTCAGTAATTTTTATTTCAGCCATTCTGATTGTATGTAGTAGTATTTCATTGTGATTTTGTGTTTTCCTAATAGTGATGAAGTCATATGCATATTTGCTCTCCCTATATCCTCTTTGGTAAAGTGTTTTTTCAAGTCTTTTATCCACTTTTAAATTGAGTTATTGTCTTACTGTGGACTTTTGAGCGTTGTCATGTATTTTAGATACAAGTCTTCTGTTCGCTGTGATTTGCACATATTTTCTCTAAGTTTGTAGCCTGCCTTTTCATCCCCTTAACAGTATCTTCCATGGAGAAAAAGTTTTCATTGTGATGAAGTCCAGTTTATTCATTTTTTATTTTATGGATCATGCTTTTGGTGTCAGTCTAAGGACTCTTTGCCTAACCCTATGTCATGAAGATGCTTTTCTATGTTTTCTTCAAAATATTTTATAGCTTTACGTTTTACATTGAGATCTATAATCTATTTTAATTTTTGTATAAAATGTGAGGTTTAAAATGGTTGAGGGTTTTCATGAGCTGTTTTACATACTATACTTAATATTTTTCAAAATGCTTTCTCCAATGAATTGCTTTTGCTTATGTGTCAAACCAGTTAGCCATGTTTGCGTGGGTCTGTTATTATCTTCATTCCATTCCTTTGATCTAGTGTCCATTTGCCAGTACTATCAACCGTCTTGACTATATAGCTTTATATTAATTCTTGTTTTAGTCATTTTAGTTCTCTTGCCCTTCCATGAATTTTAGAATTTGTTTATCTTTACCTATTAAAAACTCCTGCTGGGATTTTTACTGATATTGCATTAAATCTGTAGGTCTTCATGAGAGTTAATGGATATTTAAGTGGGATTGGTTGCTCACCCTTACATGCTGTAACCTTTAATGATGGAAGGCAGCCTGCCCATTCATTTGCTGTGTTGTGATTATTCCAGAGTTAAAGCTCCTAGTGTATGATTACATTGGTGTCTTTGGAAGTCTGGCAGTAAATGAAGTATACTATTCATTAAATTGGGTAGGAACAGCCATTACAAAATGGCCAGTATGTTGAGGGATTTGTTATGCTCTGAGTCATGGCCGGGTTATGCCCTGAGTCAGGTCAGCCACCATCATTCACAGCCGTGGTCTCTCTGTGCCGCACTTCTGAGCACATCATCAGCAAGATCACACACAGTTTGCCTCCATTGGAGAATCCTCCCTCCCTTGAGGTCTTCACACCATCATCACAGGGTCATAGAATTGTCATGTACTAGGCGTGATTAGGTTTCTTCTCTAGATTTTCCTTAATTTCTTCTGCCTAGTGTAACAGCCTCATTCATAATTATTCCTCCAAAAGCTGCATTAGGGATATGTTCATGATATATGTCATGATATAATGAATTGCTTCCTCCTCCTACTGTAGTAATGTTACCCATGACATTGAGTCTTCAGCACCAGAAAAACATTTTGTCCTCTTCCCAAGTGTATTTTGGAGCTTCTCATACTTGTCGACCTCTTCCTCCCCTTTGATTTTGACAGTGACATCTTCTCCGGCTCACACTGTGGTCCTTTGGCCTATCTGAGGCAATGGCACCAAGGACTGGACTCTGGTGGAGGAGCAGGTGCTGAGGAACTGCTTATGTACTCATCCTGTCCCAGTACTCTTCCTCATTACTGGCCTTCAGTCCCCCACCAGATAAAAGTAAAACTGCTCTCTATTCTAAACCAAATACAAAACAGTTTGTTTCTAAGGCCTGTCTTCCTCTCAGGGTGTATAAGATTGCTTGTTAAAGTCTTGTATGAGGGAAAGGGGCCTTTGCCCCTGTATACTATTTGAGATTCCCTTTTTTATTTCCTTCTCTCACCAGTACGAGAAGCTCTTGGTTTTCTCCTCAGGTTTACACAAATAAGGTGAATTATTTAAGTCTGAATTAAATTATTATCTGTGCATCTTTTATCTTTTATAAACTCATCTGGGTAGAACCCCACCTCTCCACATCAAGCTGTTGAGCCCCACAGTCAGCTTGTGGCATTTCTGTGGATATGCGGGTCCTTGCAGTCTTGTGGCTTGGATTGCTCCATCATGCAAAACCGCATGATGTTTTTCAAGACCAAGCTTTGTACATGCAGCTGGACCAGCAAAGAGGAATGTATGCGCTGCACCAGCACGGCAGGCACCTCAGTTTTTTAGCAGTGCTGTAAACGATGGCCTAGAAAATTATTGAAAATAGCATTTGAAATGTACTGTATGATCTTACTATTTAAGAAACCATACGATGAAACTTACCTCTCTGTAAATTAAGAGTTTATATTTTTGACCTGTCTTAATGATAACCTTTGTTCTCATTACAACATTTTCCTGTGTTACCTAAGGCAGTAGCTGTACAACTCTGTCTTCCTTCTCATCCTTTAGAAGACGAACAGAGGATCAGAGAAGTCCAGTGTCTTACTTGAAATTATGCAGCTCTGGAAGAAGAGAGCCAGGACCTCAGCTGGGGTCTGCCCAACTCCCAAGTTGGTGGCAGGAACATGGGGAAGGTGGGCCCTGGTTTTAACCTCTTCTTTTTTTGGTCATAGTTTTTTTTAAAAAACCCTTCTCTATTTTATTTAAATGAGGTGATAATCTTCTTATAAGAGTGACATGGTCTTTACTGGAAAATACCAAGCACTTCTGGATCTCCAGCCACTTCCCCGGGAATTGTAAGCTTCTAGCACTGGAGCTGAGTTACACACAAGGGAGGCTGACACCTGGGCGCTCCTCCACACACACCTTGCTTGGGCTCCTCAGCAGCCATTCCTTCCCCGCACCCTCTTGTGGAAGGTGGAGGTGTGGCGGGTGGAGGCTGAGGGGCCTTTCACTCTGATGTTGTGACTGTGGACAGAATTCACTCTGTATCTCAGTTGACTGCTGGACCAGGTCGTTCTGAGGCGATGGGCCCTGACTCTCCTTGGGACACTCTGAACAGGGAGAGGTCCAGATCTGGACCTAACACACAGATCTTGGATTTAGAAGGGGAACAGGGGCACAGAGAATAGGGAGGCCTTTCATTCCCTTGATGCATAGCCACATTTCAGATCACATGCAGCCCAGATGCTATCTGATTTGAACCGAGCCTGATCTTAATGTGCAGTGTGAGCACTGGGCTAAGAGGCAGGAGGGTGCGGTGACAGGCCAGGACCTGCCTTTAATTCACCATGTGACCTCAGTGAAGTTATTTCTCTTTGAGCTCAGCATCCTCTTCTTACCAAAAAATGACTGCCCAAGGTGGTCCCCAAGGCAGTTCTGACTGTAGTCCTGGCATCTGAGAAGTTCTCAATTGTCTCAGTATCGACAGTCAACCCTGTTCTAGTGGCCCTAGCAGCCCTCGCCCAAGGATGAGACTACAGAGGGGGCTGGCAGTGCAGCCTTGTCAGGCTGGCCCAGCTTGTCCAGATCTACTAGATGTTTTTTGTTGATTATCCAAAAATTGTGCTATTGGGTCTACTGTTCACAGGATTGATTAGGGGTAGGCAGGGCTAAAGTGCAAGCAGACCTTGTGCTTGAGCCCAGGGTAGACATGGGATGGGCCTAGGGCTTATCTAGAAGATGACCCACTCACCTGGGGTCCCCTAGCCTTCTCGGAAGGCTTGGTCTTAGCCTGGGGATAGCTGCTTGGTTTTATCCAGGGGCAGCCTCCCTCCCAGGATGGTGGCAAATGTACTTCTGAAGACCTATGAGCAAAGACGCATATACAGCTCAGCGAGCCCTCACCCTTTCCAGACCGATCCATGTAAACACTCACACCCCTCCAGAGAGCCGTGGCTGACTAAATGCTTGTTGGGTTGGGCTGCAGTGAGCTGAGGCACGGTTTGATGGGTGAGTGGGTTGGCCAGCTCCCGATCTGTTTCACCTTGGAGTAGGTATTTTGGGACTCAGCTTTACAGAAGAGCCAGGCCAGAGCTGAAGCTGCAGGAAAAGGAGGCAGGAGTAGGGCAGGAAGAGAGGCTCAGGAGGCCCAGGAAAGGCTCTGAGCTTAGGAGACAAAGGCAGCTGCTGTTGTGGAGGCTGAGTCAAGGCTGTGCTGATTCTTTCAGCTCCATATCTGCTTCTCCGTAGAAGAGGATCCTGGAAAGTAGAAGAGGTTCCTAACTCCTCCTGTCTTACCTTTCAAAGACTCCAATGAAAACAACAGACCCGTGATCACCTCTGCCCAGATAACCTCGAAGGACAGAAGCTAGGCTGGTCCCTCTGCTCTTCCTGGTCATCCTTAGCCTATCACTCTCTTGCTCAGCACACAGACCTGGTGCTCACTGGGCTTGAAAAGAGGCACAGTGGCATTGCCCTTAGGACATTTTGTTCTCATCGGTGCAGCCCCTTTGTGCCGGGGAATAAACAATCCCACTGCACTTGCACATCCAAGGAAAGCTGAACTGAAGCCACAAGAAGTTGCATTCTCCTCTCTCCCTCCCCCCTAGGAGCCATCTCATAGCTGTCTTGAGGTTTTTACTTATTTGGAAAATGCTTAAAGATTTCCCCCTCCCTTCCTGCCTCTGCATCTGAGCAGTAAAAGGGCTATCATGGATCCTCTGAAACCTCCTGGAAGGCTGGTTAGCCTCCTTCTGTCGGTCTAGATGCCCAATGTGGGGCAAGGGCAGTTGAGCAAAGACTACAGGTCCTCCTCCCCCTGGCAAAGCCATCATCTCCCCTTGTGGCATTTCTTGGAAGGTGCTGTGACTGTAATTGTCTTAGCAGTTGAGGGCCAGCGCTGGGTGCCCATCACAGGTCTGGGCCGTAAGGGGCCAAGGTGCTGCTTCACTCCTGGAGCAAGAAGGCTGCAGGCATCAAAACCCTCTGGGAGGCTCTGGTCTTTCTGTTTGCCTTTCCTGCTTAGTTCTCTTGGGTTGGAACTGGTACAGACATGCACAAACAAGAAGGACCTAATAAGGCTCAATTACCACATCAAGGCACTCGATTAATCATTCACAAAGTCTGAGCCGTGCTGGTGAAGGTTTCAGGTGCCAGAATGGGACTGAGAATAGGAACCTTCACCTGAGGCTTGTACTCACATTTCCTGCAGGTCATCCCTGCCCTGACCTCTGTGGGGACTGGAGCCCCACTTGCCCATTGTCTGCCAGGAACCAGGTTTCTGAGTAGCCCATGTGAATGTCACCTCTGCAGCTATACAATACAGTAGTCCTAGATCCTGGAACTAAGGGGACGACTGATTGGTGTGTCTGGTGGCCAAGGTTGCAGTGGGCATTGGTGGCCCCAGAGAAGACCACAGGGCTTGGTGGACATTGTCCATCTATCATTTCTGCTTCCAGCTTGAAGGCAAGGAGGTGGGAGATGCCCCTGCCAGAAGCTGCTCAGCTCTTCCTAAAGCTACTGCGCATCTGATACCTGAGCTTCCTGGGCCTTTCTGACCTAGCCTGGGCTTCTAGGCCACACCTGTTTGCTCACAGGCCTCTCCCTGCACATTCCCCACCCCACACTTGTGCTTGCATCCATGTGACAAAGCTCTGGGTGCCTGCCCCTCTGCAGGCACTACACCAGGCTGGGGCTGAGAATACTGAGGGTTGGTTCAAAGGGCAGGTAACAGGCAAGCCAGTGAAGGGTCCCCCACTCCACCTTTAGTTCCCTGGGAATAATCTCTTTTTATTTTATTTTTATTTTTTGGGAATAGTCTTTTCTTGCCTGGGGCTGGTTGAATAGGGTGGTAACTAGTTAGCGAATGAGGGGTGAGCCTTTTGGCACCGATGCTTATGGAAGGAAGCCAATGCTTAAGACCTCATCAGGAGCTGGAACCCAGCCCGTCCCTAGACTGGCCACAGGGGGGCACTTGATCTCCAAGAAGTGGCTGGATCACAGCACTGACAGCGGGCACCAAAACCTCTTCTCAGGTTGGGCACTGACTGCTGCCGACAGGTCTGGAAACGTGGTGCCTCTTCCCACCCCAGCCCCTCCATTGCTCTTTTGACCCCTCTCCTTTTTTTCCTTCTTTTTAAAAAGGTTTATATTTTTTAATATTTACAGAAGTTGAGAGAAGAGTTGCCGAGGTTCTGTCCTCAGCTAAAGGTGAAAAGGTCCTAAGGGTTTGGGGGAACTTGGTGCTCCAGGAAATAAGACTCGGGTTTCTAAGGTATGTGTGGGCACTCAGTGCCCCTGTCATGGCTGTCACAGCCCTCTGGTTTGAAGTCCTCCATTTTGTAGCTGCTGTTTCAAACCTCTGTCAGCGCTGTCTGGGAGTCATGTGCTCAAGTCCCCAGTTCCCCACGTTTCCGAGTATGTTATGTGAAAGCCCCGGCAAGGACGGACCTGATTAAACTGGAGAAAGGTGGAGCAGGCAAGACTAGGACATTTTTGTTTCCCCAGCTAAGCTGCCTGAGGTTCAGTGGCTCCAACAGGAGAAAGGCACGGCCGCCACCTCAGCCCTGTCCCTGGGGGCTGGGGAGAAGGGGAAGCAGTGAGGAGACTGATGTCCTGATGCCCACACCCTACACGGTAGTCATGAAGACTGAGTGGTCCCGTGTCCAGAAGGCCCTCAGCACAGGTCCTGGCACTTGCAAATACCTCAATAAATGGTAGCTTAAGAGAGTCTATGGGGCCTCTCCCACTACAGCCAGGCTTCAGCTGAGTCTCTGGCCTGAAGCCCAGGATGGCCTTCACATGAATCAAGCAGGCTATTTCTAGAGCTGGCAGGGGAGGGGGCTTTCTGTCCCAGGGGCAGGCAAGCCAATCCTGTGACAGGGAGAGCACAGGAAGAGGTTATTCAAGGCAACCTGCATGCCATTGTATTCTGGTTTCCCTGTCCAGAGTTGCCCATGCAGGATCCTGTGGTGAGCAGGCCATCCCGGCAGATGGAAGAGACAGTCTGCCTGGGGCTTTCCTGCTGCAGTGACCCCAGGGTCTGGGGTGCCCAGGCTTCAGTGGGCGGGTTAGGCTCTAGCTGGGTGTGAGAAAAGACTTTGCTGTAGCCCCAGTCACCTGTTCTCTTTCTGGTCCCTTTTCTATCCCAGTTAGGCCCGAGCAAGCCTGGCTTGCCAGAGGCTTTAGAGCCATAAAGGCCTGGGTCCAGATCCTGCCCTTGCCTCTGCCTAGTCACATGTGCTTCGACAAGAGACCTAACCTCTCTAAGCCTCGAACTCCACAGGCAGTGATGGTAGTATCTACTTCAAGGTTGCTGTGAAGACGAAATCAGGTACTGGACCTTAGGAGAGGCCTCAGAATAAATGGGTCATTCATCCTCTCCCTTTGAGCAGGCTTTCCTGGTAAAGGGTCATCTAGACCCAGACCTGTGTTGCTGAAGAGGGCCAAATGAAAGTGGGCTGGGATTAAACCTTTGCCACAAGAGAAGGAAAAGGAACATGTCCATGCAGTGGAGGACAGCTGATACAATGAGAGGACCTGGAAAATCTCCTACTAACCCATCCAGCATGCTCTGTAATAGCAAAGACACCAGGCTCCAGAGAGAGGGGCTGCCAAGAGAGAGGTCTCAAAACAGATACAAAACACAAAAAGAAAAAGCCGCCAAAGGACTAGTTTAATAATTGATAAGATTCACGCATTTATAAACTCTGGAAAAATGAAAAATGCTTACTGCTTATGAGTTTGATGACAGTGGTTGGTTGGAGATTTTTTTTTCCCCCCAGTGGCCACGGATTGACTAGCAGCCATTTAAAATATGTCCTTATGGGAAGAGAAGCTAATGCCTGCCTCAAGTTAGCTGACAAGTGGCAGGTAGTTGGGGTCCTTCTTGACCTGTGGATTTGCTTAGCACTCAGATCTCTTGATAGAGCACTTAGCCCTGACAGGACTCAAGTTTCCAACTCCATTTGGAGGAAAAGTGAGCATCCCAGGCTCCAGCTGCCCCATATCACTCGGCCAGGTTTTCATCCCTGCCTTCCTTCATCCTTTCTATCAAGGTATAGAGGTCAGGGGCAATTCTGAAATTGTGTATTGCCCAGGAGTGAAAAACCAGGGCTCTTGATTATTCTTTGAGGGTTTAAAGCCCTCTTTTTTTAAAGGAGATTTTAATTCCTTTTCCTCTGTTACTCTTGGGTGATGGCTCAGTTGTATCTCAAGAAATGCCCCCCAGTCCCCCTGAAGGGGGAGGACATGCTACCTGGTTATAAAGTTATCTAAGTAGGGTTGGCCATTCTGCAAGTTCCATAGTACTTGTCCCTGTGAGGGTGAGAGTGTCATGAGTCTGGAATGGAGAGAGAAAGCAGCTGAGCTGAGCCACCCTCCCTCCTTTCAGCAGCAGCAATGGCAGGAGCACGGAGATCTTGCCAGCCTGCCCAATGGCTTCCCCCTGCTATAGCCTTCCCGTGGTCCTGGGAGGCTAACTTTGCAGGACCTGGGGTTTGTACCAGTCCATTCTCACCCTCTTGCCCCTTCTCCCTCCAGTGTATGTGGTAGAAGACCAAAGAAGAGATGAGCTGGGACCATCCACCTGCCTCACAGCCTGCTGGACTGCTCTCTGTTGCTGCTGTCTCTGGGACATGCTCACCTGACCGGCCCAGCCGTCCGGTCCTGCCAGCTCTGCCGCCACCTCTGATAGGTGTGCCTGCCCCCGTCTCTTCTGATTGCTGTAACACATGACTAGCTCTGCACAGACATCTCTACCTTCACCACTATGGGGTTCTAGATTAGTGGGGGTTGCTGCCGTTTAATTCAGTGACTTGATCTTTTTAATGTCCCAAATCCATTTCTTATTGATCTTTAAAGATGTGCTAAATGACTTTTTTTTGGCCAAAGTCTTAGTGGTGAAATATATAGTTATAATTTTTAAATTATACGTTCAAGGTAGTGGCCAAATGTAATACACCATGGAATGATTTCTCTGCTAACACCCTGTATGTTTCAATAAATTTGTCCAAAGCTCAACTGTCTAAATGATTGCAGGTCTAAGCTAAGCCCCCTTGAGTCTGTGTTTGTCTCCTGGACTGTTACCATTTCTCACTACTCACCTGTTCACTAAGGCTTATAAAATTTGGGTATCTCAGCTAGTGGTCACCATCCAGTATATGACCAGCAGCTAGTCTAACTTTTTATTCTGGCGGTGATGCAAACAGTGCAGGTGCTACAAGGAAGGACCTGAGGTTCTGAAGCCAGGTGTCCTCCAGGCGGGTGATGGGTTCCTGGTCCAGCTAGCACTTTCCCCCAGTCCCACTCAAAGATGGGCTCAGGGAGGAGTATTTGCCACGACAACTTACACCTGCCTTTACCCAGTGCCTAGGAAAGGGCCTTTTGGTAACCAGGGGCTGCCCCTGGAGTGGCTTCCAGGCCTGCTCCCTAGAAACCCAGGATCCTACAATCAACATGGGGCCATACCAGAGGTTTTCTTTTTTCACTGTAGTCTCCCACCTCTCACCCCAACTAGTCAGCCGTGCCACTCATCTCATCTTTGGCCACAGGGTGGCGCCAGGCTGCCATAGCAGCAAGCCTGATTTTCCTCCTCCAGCTGGTCCACCCAGCCCAGCTGGCCAGAGAGGCTGCAGCTGACAGCTCCCTGCCGACTCTGCCTTCCTTCTGAGGCAGTGGATGTGCTGATAAATGTCTACCAGCCTCTCTTTAAAAAAAAAAAAAAAAAAAAACCCAGCCATGTTTTGTAGCATGTCCTACGTCTTATTTCTGTGGTGTAAGCGTTCCCACTCTGCCATGGCTGATTTCAAGTTACCAATGTGATGTCACTGACTGGAGCTGGGAAGAGCAGCACAGGACCTGCCATCATGTGGGATTTCTGCCACCCACACACAATAGGTCCAGCCCCACAGATCACAGTCAGTGCATAGATAGATAGAGCACAATCATGGTCAAATGTAGTAATATAATTAGGGATGAGTTTTGAATATTTATTGTCCTTGTTTTTAACCTAATTTGCACATTTACATAATTATAATGGCTGTGTTCAACAACTGGCTTGCAACAAAATTCTTAAAAATTGAATAATTGGCCCACCTGGGCTGGGACGAGCCAGCTGGAGCATACTGCTGCCCTCAGCCTCTAGGAGGCCTCAGGATTACAGCGTCCATCTTATGACATTGGCCTGAAGGAGACAGTCTTGGAGGTGCTGCTGTTGAACTTCCTTTTGGAATGTATAGGAGGAGGCAGGAAAAGGAATCTAGGCAACTGCCATCCAGGGACTGCTATCCTGTTCACTTATTCAGCTGTGAATGTCAGTGTTCTTTCTTCCTCTTCTGTCTACTACATGCAGGCCCGGAAGCTGAGGGGTTAGTCAAAGGTACAGGAAGGGAAAAGAGAAGAGGGCAAGAGCCCATCCCCCAAGGAAGGAAGGGCTTCAATGCAGAGGGAGCAGGAGCTGAGGTGGAGACGGCCACTGCCTCTCTAACCCTCTGTTCCATCCCTCAGCTCAAGAAAAGCAGGCTTAGCAGAGTGGACACTTTTTATTGGTCTGGCTGGCATGCCTAGTGGAAAGCTCAGGCAGAGCTTCCTATCTGCCCTGGCTCCCATCTTCCCTTCTCCTGGGAATTCATCACACACCCTGAGAGGGAAGAGTGTCTTGGGCCAAAGTGGGAGGTAAAGCCAGGGTAAAAACTCTAGGGCTGAGAAGCAAAAGGGGCTCAGGGTGATGCAGAAAATGTGACGTTGCCAGGCCATCCAGATGAAACATCCATGGGGCAGAGGAGGAGCTGTTTCCCTGCAGAGACTCCTCTGCCCCCACCAGGAATGGGAGGGGCAAGAGGAAGAGCTTCCCCAAGAGGCTTCCTACTGGGCCCTTCGTGCCATCAGCATCTCCCTGATGTTGTCCTCAGCTTCCTTAACGCTCCGCTCCAGGTAGGACTTTTTCTGCTGCAATATGAGAGACAGACAAAGGTTAGAACCAGAGTGAATGAGCCAGGCTGGAAGACGCAGCTTTTATGTCCAGTGGCTAGGCTTTTCCTTTGTGACTGGTAACTTCCAGGAGCATAATGGGAGCCAGGTACACACACCTGGCCACAGTGCTCCCCTCACCTCTGAACCCATGGACAGCAGGGAGGAGATGGCTTTGGTACAGGAAGCAAAAGCATTATGTGGAAGACAGGCAGTAGCACTCTTCCCCCAGAAGGAAGTAGACTCTAAAAAACAGGCGTCTTGGTACATGAAGTTATCCCAGACAGACAAAGGCCAGGAAATTCCAGGACAAGGCTCCTGTCCTGTAACAGACTATCTCCTCTCAAGGTTTTCCACGGTCTGGGCCAGGCTTCTGTAGCCACCACAGCTATAAAATGGACGGTGCATGCCCTGCCCCATCCACAGGAATATGGGCTGCTCTGAGGGCCGTGGGGCTGTCTCACGTCACACTGAGTGGGTGAGTCAGGAGGCAATCTGCTTTTCTAATGAGACTGCTGCCTGCCAGGAATCCAGGACACTGACACACTGAGGAAAGCAGACCTTTTGGAGGCTTACCTTCTAACTCATCTGGGTCCTAAATTTAAAATCTCAGCTTAGACCATGAACTTTCACTACTTTCAGGTGCCAGGATTACAAAGATTAGTCAAAGGAAATGATGTCTGTGCATTATTTGCCCTCTGCTCATCCCAGAAGTATGGCGATTTTACCACTGGTCCTTGCCCTGAGGACATAGTTGTGGCTGTATTCCCAGTTAACAGACATGAAATGAAGCCTCCCTTTTTGAGGAATACTACTCACGTCCTGAGGGAATACTCAGAATTATCACACCTCCCAGGACACAGGTGACTGAGCCACACTGGAACCACTAATGCAGTCACCCGCACAGTCCAGGTGCAGCCGAGGCCCTTCTCTCATCTCAACCCCCTTCACCCAAGCACCTGTTGATTCTGTTCCACCACTAAAGTGCCCACAGGACTCGGGGAAACAGGGAGAGGTTGAGGCAGAGGCCAAGTGAGCTCTCTGTCCATTAGTTGTTTGTTTGTTTGTATGCTTTATTTATTTATTTTTGAGATAAGGTCTCAGCTCAGAGCACAATGGTATAATCATGGCCTCTACCTCCCACCTCAGCCCAAACAGCTGGGACTCTAGGTGCACTGGGACTACCAGTGTGCACCACCATGCCCAGCTAATTTTTTATTTTTTGTAGAAATGAGGTCTCACTGTATTACTCAGGCTGATCTCAAACTCCTAGACTCAGGCAATCCTCCCTCCTTTGTCTCTCAAAGTGCTGGGACTATAGGCGTGAGCCACTGCACCTGGCCATTTATTAGATGATACATTTAGAGGCTTTTTCCTACAGAAGCCAAATGTAGCATACACAAATCTTTATCAGTTCTTCTATGAACCTCTGATTCCTATCTGTCCTCTCTCCCTGCTTCAAATTTCCTTAAGGCTACAAATAGCCCTCTCTATTCATCTCCCATCTGTCTAAGTTGCACACAATTCTTTGTGACACAACAGGAGCTCCCTAAGAACTCCTGGTGGCCAGACACCGTGGCTCCCACCTGTAATGTCAGCACTTTGGGAGGCTGAGGCAGGTGGATCACCTGAGGCCAGGAGTTCAAGACCAGCCTGGCCAACATAGCAAAACTCCGTATCTCTGCAAAACATTAGCCAGGTGTGATGGAGAGCACCTGTAATCCCAGTCACTCGGGAGGCTGAGGCAGGAGAATCACTTGAACCCGGGAGGTGGGGGCTGCAGTGAGCTGAGATCACGCCATTGCAATCCAGCCTGGGAAACAAGAGCAAAACTCCAATTCATGGTGACCGTGATAACAATTCAATTAAATGCCCACAAATGTATATTATTGCTAAGGAATTTTAATTACATTGCTAAGCCAGATATAGTCCTATCACTGTGATATCAAAGTGGGAACTTAAACTTCCTTTATTAAACAACTCTTTTTTTTTTTTTTTTTTGAGATGGAGTCTCGCACTGTCACCCGGGCTGGAGTGCGATGGTGCGGTATCAGCTCATTGCAACCTCTGCCTCCTGGGTTCACACAATTCTCCTGACTCAATCTCCCAAGCAGCTGGGATTACAGGTGCACACCACCATGCCTGGCTAACTTTTTGTATTTTTAGTAGAGACAAGGTATCACTACGTTCGTCAGGCTGGTCTCAAACTCCTGACCTCCTGACCTCCTGACCCACCCACCTCGGCCTCCCAAAAGTGCTGGGATTACAGGCGTGAGTCACCTCGCCCTACAGATAAACAACTCTTAGACTTTTAACTGGTGAGCTGAAAAAACGCAAATACTAGTAAGCCCTGACAGACCCTAAAGAATGTATGTTCACTGGGTGTTGCACAGAGGGGAGCAACAGCTCAGTGCCACACACCACCTGGGCACCCTGTGGACCCCATGGGAATGCAGGGGAAAGGCAAGTGGAATAAGCCTGCTTCTCCTCCTGCAAAAGTCAGCCAGGGCCCAGGGACTCTGGTCTGTTGCATTCGGTCTCTGCCAACTTGCTGCCACAGCTGGCAAAACCATAAACTTGGAACATCAGCAAGAGCTCTTCTGCCCTCTGACCCAGGCCAAACTCAGGCTGTGACTCTCAGCTTTAAAAATTCCTTATTCTGTAAGATCTCCGTCTTCTAACACTTTCATGAATTTTACCACTGCATATCCTCAAGTCTTCAGGTTTCCAAACAATGATGCAAATTAACATATCTAGCTATGTTTTTGTTTCTAGAGATGTGGTCTTGTTATGTTGCCCAGGCTGGCCTCAAACTCCTGGGCTCAAGCAATCCTCTTGCCTTAGAGGCATGTGCCACTGCGCCGGCTTCATCTATAAATCTTTAATTAGTTTAAATAAACACAATAGACATTCTTTAAAAAAAAAAAAAAAAATTCCTGACATCCCTAACATAGTGGACCTTTCTAACTGTATTTCAATAATTCCTGTCTCAGTCCTCAAGCATATTTAAGCCCAGAAGACTCTCATCATAATCAAACTCAGACCAAGGCACCTGTTGTGGGTTAAACTGAATTTGACAAAAAGATATGCTGAGGTTCTAATCTCTGGTAATTAGGAAAGAGGATCTTTGCATATGTAACTAAATTAAGATGAGGTCATATTGCATCAGGGTGGGCCCTGAATCCAATCATGAGTGTCCAAACAAAGCCATGTGAAGACAGGGACACATGCAGAGGGAAAACACTGTGCTGACGGAGAGGGAGATGGGGAACACAACTACAAGTGAAGGAATGAATGCCAGGGTCTGTGGGCAGCCACCAGAAGCCAGAAGAGGCAGGGGCGGGCTCTCCCCTCGACCCTTCACAAGGAGCGTACCCTGCAGCACCTTGCGTTTGTTGGGTTTCTGGCCTTCAGAACTGTGAAAGAATACATTTCTGTTGTTTGAAGCCAACAATTTGTGATAATCTGTTATGCAAGTAGAAAACCAATACAATACCTGAAATGATGGATGCCCCCAGAGGTCAATTCTACCACAATTATTTGGGGATAAATATGATCCTAGCTTATAAAATTTTAGAGACAGTTGCTCAGGCCTCTGCAATTCAGTGTGGTCAGAGCCATGGCGGGATCGGTCCCGTGAGTCCAGAAGAACCTCGGGAGAGCTTCTGTCTCCAGGGGTGTCTTAGTCTGTTTGTGTTGCTCTAAAGGAATACCTGAGGTTGGGTACTTTATGAAGAAAAGAAATTTGGCCCACAGTCCCGTGGGCTATACAAGCATGGCACATCTGCTTCTGGAGAGGGTTTCTGGCTGCCTGTAGAAGGCGATGGGGAGCCGCCTGTGCAGAAATCATGTGGCCAGAGAGGAAACGAGAGAGGAGGTGCCAAGCTCTTTGCAACAGCCAGTCACCAAAGGAACTAAGCGTGAGAACTCACTCACTCCCATGAGAACGGCACCAAGCCATACATGAGAAACCCGCCCCCACAATCCAAACACCTCCCACCAGGCCCCACCTTCAACACTGATGATCAAACTTTTTTGGGGGGGGTGTCCCGAGGGACCGAATTTCAACATGAGACCTGGCGGGGGGCAAACAAACCATACGCACACTACGGCAGGGCCATCCTTCATTTCCAGTGCGCTGCTGTGCTCTTGGGTAAGGGCACTAATGCCATATAAAAGGCTCCAGCCTCATGACCTACTCACCTCCCAAGTGGCCCGACCTCCTAACACTATCACCTCAGGAGTTAGGATTTCAACTATGACTTCAGGGAGAAACAAATATTCACACCATAGTATTTTTCAAATTCCAAAAAGCCATGCATGCATGGTCTTGGTTTCAGCTAAGTCTCCGACCTCACCTCCAACAGCTCTTCCCCGTCGCTCCTTCAGCTCCAGCCACACCAGCCTCCCGTGCTGCTCCTCCAATCCACCAGGTATGTTCCTGCCTGGCCTTTGCCTTTGCTGTGCTCTCTGTGTAGTTCTCTTCCCTAGATATTCACATTACTCATTCCCTCACTTCCTTCAGGCCTTTCTCAAATGTCACCTTATCTGCAAGGCCTTCTCGAGTTCATGCTGCCGGATACTCCTCGCCTTGAGTCCAGAGCTCTCTCCACCACAGGAAGCAGCAACTGTCTGTCTGCCTTCCCTTATGAGAAGGAAAGGTCCACAAGGACCGGACTTTGTTCTGTCACCTGATACAGTCCTGCTGTCTAGAAAAATGGCTGGTACATCATAGGAACTCAACGCTTGTTGAATAAGGTGCTTTAGTGTGGGAAATGACGCCTTACTGATGTACACACACTTTTTAGTTTTTGCTCCCAACTTGAATAATCAAGAAACACCCACCAGAGGAAGCAAAGGCAGAAACTGACCGTTTTCCTTCAAGGTCTTCAGCTTTCGGCATTGCCCTCTCACGCCTGCCCCTGGACACATACAGATTTAAAACTCCAACCTATCACTACAAACAACGTCAAGTATTTAAGGTGATGAACAGGTTAACTAGCTTGATTTAGTTATTCTACACTTTATTTATTTATTTATTTATTGTGAGACAAGGTCTTGCTCTGTCACTCAGGCTAGAGTGCCGTGGTGCAATCTGGGCTCACTTGCAAACTCCGCCTCCCAAGTTTAAGCAATTCTCCCATCTCAGCCTCCTGAGTAGCTGGGATTACAGGCAAGTACCACCATGTCTGGCTAATTTTTGTATTTTTTGTAGAGATGGGATTTTACCATGTTGGCCAGGCTGGTCTTGAACTCCTGGCCTCAAAATGATCTGCCCACCTCAGCCTCCCAAAGTGATGGGATTACAGGCATGAGCCACACTGTACCCAGCCCACATTATATTTATAAATCATAACAATACTTTTACTTATAAATTTACACAATTAAAAAATATTGATTTGTAACGTCACAGATCACAATGGGGGCTTGGGATCTGGCCTTGCTTCCACAAACAGAACAGGCCCTAACAGTTAGGTTTTAATGCTTTATCAGGTCAACTTGCAACACTGAAAAACAAACTGCCCCAATTTCCCATGTCCTGGACTCTGAAATCCTTGAGGAACTGCTCTACCCCATGTCAGACTAGGGCTGCCAGGAGCTACACGGGTACAATGACCACTGTGTGAGATCCAGGAGGCATTTGAAATCCACACTTACCTCCAGCAGTCCTGGGAAGGCATGTGCTGGCCTCACTGCAGCATCTTTCTGTCTAGCCAAGCAACTTCCCTTAGAATGCTTTTGCCAGGAAAGTCTCTAGTGGCATCAAACCACAAAGCTCTGGGTGCAGCGACATTCTTGTGGGCCCTTGTCCTGATGACAAACTCTGAGATTTCCTGTGGGGCTGAGCACGACTGGGGAAATGACATTGTTGGAGTTATTGCTCATCAGCCTGAGGTTCTTTTTTCTGGGAGTCAGACTGAGGGGCTGGTGTTTCATTCTCATCCTCTTACCAAGGAAAGAGGCTCCAGTCCCTAGAACTTTCCTGATATGACACAGTCTCTCAAATAGACTTCTGAGGTAATGCATCTTGTGACGCTATCTCTACAGACTTTTTTCTTTTCTTAGGAACTTTGTCTCCAGCTCTCCTTCTCTAAATTAGTTTTCTCTCTCTCTCTCTCTTTCTTTCTTTCCTATTTGTCCTGCCTTGGAGTATAGCAAAGAGTTTTCTCCTCTCTGACCCTCTATTTTCCCATTTGTAAGATGAGGATTTGGGTAATATCAGTGTGTCTCTCCACCCCCACCCCCACCCCCACCCCCACCCCCACTTTTACTTTAGCCATACAACACTTTCTTCAAGTGAACTAAAGACTAAAACAAAATAGGTAAAATGGAGCTCAGAGGAGGGGGCGCCATAGTATGGACGTGTACATGTACTTTAATCTGAATAAAAGTAGCCCTGCTGGCTCATCTCCTGCCCTCCAATCCAGGCTTCAGAGGCAGACAAGGCAGACTTAGGTCCCCTTCTGTTCCTGATATTCTGTGAGAGCTGAGTCCTCAGAGACCCTCTGCTGGGAGTCATGGTTTCTGACCCTGAATGTGACCTGCCTTGGTCACATACTTCTCCCATGTGCTAAATCCACAGCATCCAGCTCCTGGAGACCACCGCCAACTTCAAGCTCTACTATCAATCAAAAACAGTGAAGGTAAAGGCCATCTTCTCACTGTCTCTACAATGACTTCCAAATTAAAAACCCAAAACCTCACTCATTCTCATGTTCGCTCACTGGCAGATCTGTAAAATGGTCACAGGGTGCCAACTGCCCACAATGGGGATGTTTGGCAAGAGGCCAAGAACTCACTGCAGACTGAAGAGGCATGTCTTGACAGGGGACAAGCGTTGGAAGAAGGCAGGGGAAACAAGACAGAAAACAGAAAAAAAGACAGCGAGAAGACACATCAGAGAAGTCAGGATGGAAAATGGGACAGCATGGGCACAGCTGCAGCAGGCAGGGGCAGCGCAGAGCCCTGAGAGCACACGTGCCCTGCGCTGCCGGCCTGGATGGGTGAGGAGCACCACCAGAGGCAGGCAAAACCTGACACCTGAGAGACAGGTCTAAGCAGTCCACGGACATGCCCACTTGTAAACGAATCTGGGTGCATCCACTTCACTAGAGGACACAGCTAAGTATGGTAACCGCTGAGCTACACCGCTGGGAGACAAATCAAAGAAAGAGAAAGCAACCTTAGACATGGAGCAGGAGAAGAAAGAGAAATCTCAGAAGGAGTTACTGTCCCAGCATCTTCTAGATACTTTAGAAATATCCTTTAGAAAAAAAAAAAAAGAAGGAAATATCCTTCAGAGATCTTTCTGCTGAAGGACAGGGACAAAAGACTTGCTTCAGCTGAGCACTGACCTGTTTTTCTCCCAGGTGTACTTTTACCTGCTGCCAGACTGACACTGCTACCATATGGGGTCAGACTCCCAAATCCCATCTATGATCACATGCTGACTAGCACCCCCGACTAGGTCTGCCAAGACGAACCCCTACACCACTCAAGCACCTTACAGCAGATATACACAAGGGGAAAAAATTTTTCTGCAAACAGCAGTGTTTAGCTGCTCAGTACCCCTCAGGTTTAGGTGATCTCTATCTACTGTTGCCCTCCTTAATACATCAGCTTCACGTAAGTCCCAGCCTACCAGACAACCTGGGAAAGACCAGGTAGAAAGCTCAGAGCAAAGCACAGAGCCAGGAGGAGCAACTGTCCCGATGCATATGGTGCTGATCAGGCCTCAGCCAAAGAATCACTACCATCTGCAGGCACCAGGTGTAAAAAGGATGATGACAAGCTAGCAAATCATCTCAAGCGATGGGCAGCTGAAGTTGGAGGGGTGACATTTGGTTCAGCAAAGATTAAGGAAAGGAGGAATCTGGTCAGGATCTTAAGTATTGAAAGCAATGGATCTCCACGTGCAGTCCTCTCCCAGCAGCGTCAGCATCACCTGCAAACTTATTACAAGTGCACATTCTTGTGCCCCAACTCAGACCCACTGAATCAGAAACCCTAGTGATGGAGTCCGGCAATCTCTGTTTTTACAAGTCCTCCAGGTGGTTGTGATGCACGCTAAAGTTTGAGACTCTAACTTTTTGTTCTAAATCAGGAGTCTGCAAACTTTTTCTATAAAGGGCCAGATAATAAATATTTTAGGCTTTCACTGTGGGGTTATCTTTGTTACAACTACTCAGCTCTGCCACTGTAGCACAAAAGCAGTCAGACAATGTGTAAACAGATGAGTGTGGTGCAGATGAATGGGCACAGCTATGCTCTGAAAGCACAGAAAAAGGCAGTAAGCTGGATGTGGCGGGCAGGCAGTGATTTGTCAGTCTCTGTTTCTTAAAAAGATGGAGCTTTAATGGGTAGGGCTGAGTCTAGCAGTTAGAGATTTTTTAATTTCACTGAAAGCTGCCGAATAAAAGCATACATTTCCATCTGTCCATCCTTCCATCCATTCATTCAGCTCACTGCCAAACCCTTTCCCCTCCTTCATCCTTCACAAACCCTGGTCCTTGAAGCTCATGGCATCATGTTTTACCACTGGGGTCCCCCTCCTTGATGCTGAAATCTACTAGTATCCTGGGCACTATCCATCATCGTCCGTGGCCCCCCGTCTTCCTCTCCACCCCTGCTATACCATTCAAGGTGACTTCAACAAGAATGTAGATGACCCATCCAATACCATGGCCTCCTCTCTCCTCACAATTTTATGGTTATCCCACCTCAGCCACCTGGTCCATGGTCATCCCCTAGGTCTTTTCAACACTACAAGCTGCACACCTCTGAAAATGTCAATTTCACCACCACTACCTCATATTCTTCCAGGTCACTTCTATCTGATACTCTCACTCAGCACTTCTTCAACCTTGTCACTCAGAAAGTTGTTCATTATCCATTATGCTTCCATGGCCTTTTCCCTTCCTACCCAGCTTTGCTTACACAGTCCATCATGTATATTTATTCTCCTTATAAATACCCTCTCGGCTATGTCCCTCTCTCCCTCTGCTGCGCTTACCTGGGAAAATGGCAACCTAGGTTAAACTCAACCATCTACCCACTCCATGCCTCACCTGAATGGCTGAATGTTGCTGGAAGAAAATGCTAAACTGTGCTGAATGGTCGCACTTTAGATTCCGGGCTATGAATCCCAAATGGGCGCTATGGAAATTCTATTAAACTTCCTTAATGTGTTCACTGTCTGCTCTCCAAAATAACTATTTCATGCTTTGTCTTGTCTCCTCAAATCTCCTCTCCCTTCTCCCCCCAGCTGAGAAAATAAATCTAATGAGAACTCTCTTATCTTCCCATTACCAAATCTACTAATTGTATGTATAGTATCTTCTTTCTCTACTGTTAAAATTGATAGCATCACTGTACTGTGTTTTCAAAGAAATCAAAATACAACCCTACACTTTGCAAAGCCAAGGTGGGAGGATCACTTGAGGTAAGGAGTTTGAGACCAGTTGGCCCTTGGGCTGTAATTTACTGAACCCTGGCCTAGAATATCACCCACCTATTAGTGAGACTCCATCTCTACAAAAATAAAAAATCAGCTGGGCGTGGTGGTGCGTGTTCGTAGTCCCTGCTACTCAGAGAGCTAAGGTGGGAGGATCATCCAGGAGGTCAAGGCTGCAGCGAGCCGTGATCACACCACTGCACTTGAGCCTGGGTGACAGAGCGAGGCCCTGTCCCACAAAAACACACACATGACCCTTCCACTTAGACACTGATTTCATCCCCACATACCTTTCTCAGAAACTTGACTACTACCATTAACGTTCCTTTCTTCTTAATCTTCTATTTCTTTCTCTGCAAGATCCTTCTTGGTGAGGCCAATCATTTAAAAAGGCTTTCTTTACCTCTCCATCCTCTGTAAGTACTATCTCTTTTCTTCCCCCTCTTTTTAGCAAAACTTCTTGAATCAGTTTTCTGAGGCAGCTACCACCCCTGCCTTCCCTCCTATCTGCTCCTCAGACCTCTTCAATCACACTTCTGCCTCCTCTAATGAACTGGCTATGACTCAAGTCCAGTGATCTCTATGGTGCCCAAAGCAGTGATTACTTCTCTGTCATCTTACCCGAACTCTCAACAGCATTCAACACAGTTCTTGGAACACTTTCTCCTCCTAGCTTTCATGACACCACACTTCTATTCTCCTCCGACACACCTGGCTGCTCTTTCTAAGTTCTCCTTTGCTGGCTACCCCTCCTCTGCTCAACTTCTGAATGCTGCATTTCCCAAGAAGCTGTCCTGGGACTCCTCCTCTTCTCCCTATCTGCACTCTCTCTTAGAAACTCTCATCTCGTCCCGGTGCGGTGGCCCATGCCTATAATCCCAGCACTTTGGGAGGCCAAGGCGGGCGGATCAACTGAGGTCAGAAGTTCAAGACCAGCATGGAGAAACCTCATCTCTACTAAAAATACAAAAATTAGCTGGGTGTGGTAATGCGTGCCTATAATCCCAGCCACTTGGGAGGCTGAGGCATGAGAATTGCTTGAACCCAGGAGGCGGATGTTGTAGTGAGCCAAGATCAGGCCACTGTACTCCAGCCTGGGTGACAGAGCAAGACCATCTCACAACAACAACAATAAAAAAAAACAAAACTCTAATCTCATCTCATAGCTATAAACATTATGATGACTCCAAATTTGTATCTCCAACCCTACCTCCCCTTAATTCCAGATTTAACCTATCCATTTGTTTATAAAACATATCCTCTTGGATGTCAAACCCAGACTTTAAACATGTTTAAAACAAACACAACTGATTTATACTAACCCCCGCCCCCACCCCTCCCTGTCTTCCCCATCTCAGTGAATGGCACTCACCCAACTGCTCAAAGTAAAAATCAAAATGACAAAATATATATATATATATCGGAGCTATCCCTGACATTTTTCAACAACAACCCTACATGGCACATCCCTGATTTTTTTTCTCTTCCTCAAACCCCACATCTTCCATCCAATCCATAAGCAAATCTTATTAGCTTACTTCCAAATATATTCCCAAAGACTGCTCTTGTTTCTACCTAGTGCCACTGCCCCCATCCTAGTCCAAGCCTCTATCATCTCTTGCCTGGGGGTGTGTCGTGGACACTGTCACAATGAACCAAGTTAGCCTCTGCTCAAAAAGCCTCTAATAGTTTCATCTCACACTTAGAAAATAAGCCAGACTCTTGGCTAGGCGAGGTGGCTAATGCCTATAATCCCAGCACTTTGGGAGGCCAAAGTGGGCAGATCACCTGAGGTCAGGAGTTCGAGACCAGCCTGATGACATGGTGAAATCCCGTCTCTACTAAAAATACAAAAATTAGCCGGGCATGGTGGGGCACGCTTGTAGTCCCAGCTACTCAGGAGGCTAAAGCAGGAGAATCACTCAAACCCAGGAGTCAGAGGTTGCAGTGAGCTGAGATGGTGCCACTGCACTCCAGCCTGGGCGACAGAGCAGGACCCTGTCTCAAAAAAAGAAAAAAGAAAAGCAAACAAGCCAGACTCTTTAACTGAGGTGATCAGGCTCCACATGGCCTCACTCCTGCCAACCCCTCCAGCTTCATTACTACTCTGTCTCCCTTTCACTTGCCTAAATAGCTCCAGCAGACTTATTTCTGTCTTAAGACAGGAATATCCCTCTGTGTAATATTTCACTGTGCCCTCCACCTGGAATGTTCTTCCTTGAGATTTTTTTTTTTTTTTAGATGAAGCATCCCTCTTGTTGCCCAGGCTGGAGTACAATGGCGCAATCTCAGCTCACTGTAACCTCTGCCTCCCAGGTTCAAGTGATTCTAATGTCTCAGCCTCCAGAGTAGCTGGGATTACAGGCACAGGCCACCATGCCCAGCTAATTTTTGTATTTTTGGTAGAGACAGGATTTCTCCATGTTGGTCAGGCTGGTCTTGAACTCCTGACCTCAGGCGATCTGCCCACCTCGGTCTCCCAAACTGCTGGGATTACAAGCGTGAGCCACTGTGCCCGGCCTCCTTGAGATACTTTTATGTGGCTGTCTGCTTCTTTTTATTCACATCTTAGCTGAAATTTCATTTTTTCAGAAAGGCCTTCCCCAATTATTCAATTAAAGGAGGTCTCCAGTAACTCTGTAAAGCATTACCCTTACTATTCTTTTTTTTTTTTTTTTTTTTTTTTTCCACTGTCACCTAGGCTGGAGTGCAATGGTGTGGTCTTGGCTCACTGCAACCTCCACCTCCCAGGTACAAGCGATTCTCCCTCCTTGGCCTCCCAAGTAGCTGGAACTACAGGCTCATGCCACCACACCCAAGCTAATTTTTATATTTTTAGTAGAGATGGGGTTTCACTATGTTGGCCAGGCTGGTCTCGAACTCCTGACCTCATGATCTGCCCGCCTCGGCCTCCCAAAATGCTAGTATTGCAGGCATAAGCCACCAAGCCTGGCCTCTTGTTTCTTTCTTTATTGTCTGTATCTCAGTGTAAGCTCCAAAGAGTAGGAATCATGTCTGATTTGATTAATGCTATACCCCAGCACCAAGAACTGGCACATAATTCATCTAAGCAACATGTATTGGGCACTCAGCATTCCAAAGAGCACCAAGAGTAGAGCAGCAAACAAAGCACACACTTATCCCTGGAGATTATACCGCTGCAGGACACACAGACATTCAACTACCATTTAACAAGGGATCTGAGGGAAAGCACGGTCTTTAGTAGAGGAAACATCTGATGGAATAAAGGAAATCACAGAGGGACTTGTGAACTTAGCTCTGAAGGAAGAGCAGGAATTAACAAGAGGAGAGGTGAGAGTAGGGAGAGAGTAATTCCAGATAAACAGAGCACAGCAAGTTGGGAGAACTGAATGTCGACCAGGGAGACTGAAGCACAGAGAGAGAAAGGGTGAGAATACAGACAGAGGCGGCTGGTGAGGCTGAGTGCGATCACTTGGGGTCTTAAGGCACATTAAAATCTCGGAATTTATCTTGAAGGCTGTGGAACACCACTGGGTTTTAAGCAGGAGAGCAAAAGTCAAATTTCCATTGAAAAGAATCTCACTCAGCTGAAGCACAGAGAATGAATGAGAACAGGACTTCCCACAGAATGTCTTATGAGTCATGAATGGATAACAGATGTGCCCAAGATATTGATCCCTCACAGTCCCTGGAGTGGCTGGGCGGGTCCAGGGCAGCCAGAACATCCCTGGGCAGCTGCTTCCAACGTTAAGCACCTTTGTCCAGTTACCCAGTGAATTGTGCAAATAAAATTTTCTGAGTGCTGTACTATTAAAAAAAAAAAAAAAAAAGCCTGGGAAGTACTGGATTAGAGAACACAAGCATGAATGCTAGAAATCTATTAGAGGGCCATTGCAATTGTCTTGGAAAGAGATGATAGTATCTTAGTGGTGACGATGGAGATAGAGGAGAGCAGATAGATTTTTTAAATATTCAGGAGGAAAATCAACAAGAGGACTCCACCACGCCCTTCATCATAACCTTCAGTAGATGACAGAAGCTGGGGAGGAGGATGCCCAGTTTGGGCTTGCACACTGGCTTGAGGTTGCTGCCTCTCACCGAGAGAAGAAATGCAGGAGGAGGACCTGGTATGGAAGGGAAGATTCTGAGCTGTGTTTTGGACATAGTGGGTTTAAGGTACCTGTGAGACATCCAAATGAGATGTGAAAAACTAGATTGGCTCTGGCATTCATGGGAGAAATCTGGGCTAGGGATATAATTTTGCATAGAGGTGGTACTTGAAGTCATGAGAATGGATGAAATTCCCAGGGAAAGAATACAGAATAAGAGGACATAGCCTCGAAGAAATTCAACATTTAAAGACTGGTAGGAAGAGGGGGAACCCGTAAATAATTCTAAGAAGGAGGGAAATAAGTGTCATAGAAACCCAGAGGAGAGTAGTTCAGGAAAAAGAATGAGGTCACTAGAAATCACTGGATATGTTCAAATAGGAAGAGTGACAACACATCATAAATGGTTAGGGGCTGGAAAGTGGAGCTCTACATCAAGTGACCTGTAGCATATCCTGCAACTTAAAAAAGTTGAGACCTGATCCTAACTCCACGAAGGAAAACTAGTTGACATTTTAACTGTTACAGATGAGCCTCAAGAACATGTAATGCAGTGTCAGGACAAATAATGTTAACTCCTATCTTCAATGAGACATTGGGCTTTGTGTATGTCCAACACAAGGGTTGTAGAAGCATCAATAGAATATAATTATGCCCAAGCAAACGATTACTGTTTCCCAGTGTGCATTACTTTTCTTCTGTTTTGCCAATATCAGAAAGTCAAGTGCTCTTCAATAAGGGACTGTCAAAACTCTACAACTCTTTCAAAGAAGCAAAGACAGCAACAAAAAAACCAGTTAGTCCCAATATTTCAGTTTGTCCTGTAAGATTTGTCCTAATCTTACAGGAGCAAGAGGATCAAATCAACAGTGTTTACAGTGGAGTTTGTCCTGTAGGCATGGTAAAGGAGTAGGTGAGTAAGGGTGTGCCTGCTGAGAGAGGAAGTAAGGGTGACACCTTGCATTCTTGGAAGTGGAGGTGTGACTGACACAACTGTGGGGGCAAGACCAACATGCAGGTATGCGTGGCTACCGCCTAGGCAATCCTGATCCTGCTCTCTGCTCTAAGCAATTACTATTTTCTTTCAACTCCAGAATTCCTATTTTCTTTCAACTCAACAACAAAGACAGATATTTCCTCAAAGAAGATATATTATTGGCCAAAACACACATGAAAAGCTGTTCAACATTATTATCATTACAAAAATGCAAATCTTAAAAATCACAATGATAGACTATACCAACTAGGATGACTATAATCAAAAACTGGCTGGATGCAGTGTTGCACACCTGTAATCCCAGCCTTTGGAAGGCTAACATGGGAGAATCACTTAAGCTCAGGAGTTCAACACGAGCCTGGGCATCACAGTGAGATCTCTGTCTCTAGTAAAAATATAAAAACAGAAAATAAGGGTTGGCAAAGATGTGGAGAAACTAGAACCCTCATATATTGCTGGTGGTATAAAACAGTGCAGCTGCTATGGAAAAGTTTGGTAGTTACTTAAGTTAAAACATAAAATTACCATATGAGCCAGCTATTTCACTCTGACATACACACCCAAGAAAAAGTAAAATAGGTATTCAAACAAAAACTTATAAATGTTCAAAGCAGCATTATTTACAACAACCAAAAAGTGGAAACAACCTAAATGTCCATCAACTGCTAAACGGCTAAACAAAATATGGTATATCCATACGATGGAATATTATTCAGACATAAAAACAAGTGAAGTACTGCTACATGCTATAACATGAATGAACCTTGAGACATTAAGCTAAGTGAAAGAAGCCAGACACAAAAAGCCACACACTGGATGATCCATTTATAAATGGATCCAAAATCCGTATATCCAAAACAGACAGAGATAGAAAACAGATGCAGGGTTGTCAGGTGCTGAGGGTAGGAAGGAATGGGCAGTCTCACTGCTTTATACGTAAGTTTCTTCTGGGGGCGATAAAAATGTTCTAGAATTAGACAGTGGTGATTATACAACACTGTGAATTTTATGTTATATGAATTTTACCCCACTTAAAAAAATAATAATAACTCCTACTCTTCTCAAAATGCTGTACCACAAGGGAAAAAGACACTGGCCAGGCGCGGTGGCTCACACCTGTAATTCCAGCACTTTGGGAGGCCGTCGTGGGCAGATCACTTGAGGTCAGGAGTTGGAGACCGGCCTGGCCAACATGGCAAAACCCCATCTCCACTAAAAATACAAAAATTAGTTGGGCCTGGTGGCACACAACTGTAATCCCAGCTACTCAGGAGGCTGAGACAGGAGAATCGCTTGAACCCACGGGGCGGAGGTTGCAGTGAGCTGAGATTGCACCACAGCACTCCAGACTGGGGGACAGAGTGAAACTTCACCTCAAGAAAAAAAAAAAAAATAGACAGGACCTTAAAAAAAAAAAAAGACAGGACATTAAGTCTCTGTGTCTGAATACAGGCATGGCAAGTAATGAATTATTTTCACCAGCAAATCAGTCTGTACTCCACCCAAAAACTTACAGATGCAAACTGGCCAGGGTAAAATAAACTGCCAGATTAATTTCTAAAAACTAATGTGGTAAGCAAAAGCACTAAGCATTTAGATTAATGAGTTAATAAGATACTGTGGGAGAGCCAATGAACAAACAAGAGTAAAAGTTCTATGTGATCACATTACTACTTTCCAATCAAGTAACATATTTACACAACTAAAAAAATAGAGATATGGCAACCGGAAACCCATAAAAGGACCTGGAGACAGTGAAAACAAGCAAGAGCTCAAAGCCACAGCAAGCACAGCTGCATGACTCACAGGCACCTCCCCGGCTGATTTGTATGGGTCAGCAGAGGGCAAAATTGGAGGACTACAAATATACTCCCATATCAAAGGGATATTTATAAAGCTTTCCAAAAATCTCGGCTGTCTTTTCACTAAGAAAGATAAAAGGATAATTCATAGTTATACCTGTTAATATCACCCGAGAAAATGCTGTCCTCCAACTTGAAGTTAAATTTCTAGGTAAGATAAGCAACCCAGGACCTTTGCTCATAGCTCTGGGTGTTCTGCGGGGTATTGAGAAGTCAGTTCCACCTCACCCAGTGACACTCCTCCATCCGGGGTGATGCAGGGCTCAGACCATGATGAAATCACTCTACAGACCAAACGTCACAGCTGCCCAGCTGCCACTTGTCCCCAACTCCACACCCACCAAGTTACCATAGAACTGGGGTAAACAGAGAATTTAATATGCTAATAGCGCTGATCTAAGAGCTGACATAACACCAATTACATTTTTAATGACACGGGAGTAATAAAAGAGCCCTTGGCATATTTCTCTTTGCAAACATGACTCAAAGGGTGGTTTTCCTTTTGCCCTTTCTTCAATTTCCAGATGCCAGGCCTGTTATAAGCCACTTAACTCTTTATTCAGAGCTGGTATTCAGGGGGGTCATCATTTTATAAGAAAAGGACCACAAATTTTAGAATGCCTAGCTACTTAGAGTATCCAACTATGGCATAAGGACTCCCCATTTCTTTCAGCGTAAAAGTGAATGATAGAGGGTTTGGAGTCTAGAACCCGGAATCCCGGTTTACCATTCTCATGTCCCTCTCTTTCCCTGACCGACTCTGGTTCTGGCTCCATGAAGAACATGTGATCTCCATTTCTAAATCATGGGCAGAGGCCACCAAGTTCATGAGATGGCTTCATACAGAATCCATGGCTATTAGAAAATAAGAGTAGCAGATTGGACTGACCTGCTGGCACTTGACAGTGAGTCCACTGACAAGCCCTACCAATGGCAAAGTTTGTGCTTCGTATGCAATGAAAAAAGCAAGTTGTTGAAAGATACAAACAACACGGTGTTACCTATTGAATACAGGATGCATATCAAACATAGAACGAAAAGGTACAGACCAAATCCTTGATAGCTGTTGCTTGCGGTGAATGGGAATGAGATTGGGGAAGATGTGGGAAGGGACAAAGATGACCTCAGTTTCATTAGCATTATTTTTGTAAAAAACCAAAAAGGTAAATATTACAAAATGCTACCATTTGTTAATTCTGAATGATAAATGCACAGGTGTTTGTTAAATTAGCTTTCACACATTTTTTTCCAAATTAAAAAATATGTATACCTTTTTAGCACTTGGTGGCAATATGCTCAATCAATAAACAGCTGCTGAGCGTCCACCAGATGCAAATAATAAAATCCTGCATTAAGTATTTACTGTGTCAGCCACAGTACTGAGTGGTCTGTATTATGTTACAAGGCAGGTACTTTTCA
The DNA here is from genome assembly GCF_001604975.1 of Cebus imitator. Classification (NCBI taxonomy): domain Eukaryota; kingdom Metazoa; phylum Chordata; class Mammalia; order Primates; family Cebidae; genus Cebus; species Cebus imitator. The sequence continues at coordinate 1,283,909 of NW_016107416.1, forward strand.
TAAGGGATAAATGCTTATCCTCCTCACCTCCAGCTTTCATTAGTGATAGTCCTGGCCTCCTCCGTCTAGTCTAGGGAAGATTAGTGGCTTCTTTGACTGGCTTGTTTGGAAGAAGAAACAAAGGAGCTCAGCCCCTTCTGCTCTGTCAGAAGCTGCTTGCTTACAGAAGGCTCTTGTAAGTTTGACAGACAGGCTCTGCTTGCCTCTGCAGAGAAAGACCAGTGGTTGTCCCACACTTACAGAGATTTGTAGTGTAAGTTCATCCATTTGTATGCCTAAATCTGGATCAATATTAAAAACTCACGACTGCTGCATACCTAAGCCACATCCTTCAACCTAATCTTTATTAATATATAAAAAGATGGAATTTTTATGTCCATCTGTCTTTCAACTGGTTCCATTCTTGGGCAGGAAATAAAAGTTACTTATTGTCTCCCTTCATCCTAACACTGTTGCTTTTGCCATTTTACAGACAAGTGTATTTAGGCTTAAAAACACTGTATTAAACCATTTTTGCATTGATACCTGATGCTGGGTAATTTATAAAGAAAAGAAGTTTAATTGGTTCACGGTTCCACAGTATGTACAAGCATAGCACCAACATCTGCTCAGTGTCTGGTGAAGACCTCAGGAAGCTTACAATCATGGTGGAAGGCAATGGGGAGCCAGCATGTCACATGGCAAAAGCAAGGCAAGAGAGTGAGTGGGAGGTCCCAGACATTTAAACAACCAGATTTCCAGTGAACTGAGAACTCATTCATTACCAAGGGGATTGTGCTAAGCCATTCATGAGGGATCTGCCCTCATGATCCAATCACCTCCCACAGGGCCCCACCTCCAATACTGGGGACCACATTTCAACATGAGATATGGAGGAGACAAACATCTAAACCATATCAAACACTGAATATGTCATTTATCTAAGACGATATTAAGTGGCTGTCAGTGTCCAAATTCATATTCATCTAATTCCAGAGTTCATATTCTCAACTACTATGCCAAGGTATTATACTATGCCTATCAGAGCAAACACAAGCAGTGTCTTTTACTTGCTTAGAATCTTAAAGATGAACTTAAAAAACAGTCTAAAGATTGAAGCTTTTCTTAGTATATATTTGGGTCTCACAGAGGGGACTATAATCCCAATACTTTGGGAGGCCAAAGTGGGAGGACTGCTCAAGGACAAGTTTGAAACCAGCCTGGGCAACATACGGAGACCCTGTCTCTACAAAAAAAAAAAGTCATTATCTGAGCATGTAGTGGGCATCTGTAGTCTCAGCTACTGAGGAGACTGAAGTAGGAGGATCACTTGGGACCAGGAGTTCCAGGCTGCACTGAGCTATGATTGTACCACTTGCACTCCAGCCTGGGTGACAAAGCAAAACCTCATCTCCAAAAAAATAATAAAATAAAATTTAAAATCCATTTTAAACAGGGTAGCAATGTATGTGTACATAATATATGAGTATATATAGGGAATATTGAAGGTATGAATTAACATAAAATCCCTTTAGGGACCTTTTAACCTTCAAAACTAGTTCAAAGCTCAGGCGTCTTTGCTTGTCCCCACGTTAGTACCCACCTCCCTCACATTTTACTCAAGATTTCATAGGTCCATGGCAGATTTTTTTATCTGCTATACTTTAAAAGGACTGTGTTCAGCCACTCCCTCTCTGCAGTGTTGTCCAGACAGAGCACTCAGCTCTGAGCTTAACTTGATCTCAGTCTCTACCTCCTGCAGTCACTCCCAGGGAAAACCAACCGGCCTCCCTCAGCCAATCAGGTCTAACTCCAGGGGCAGTGCTGGTAAGGAAGGCCACAAAGCACTTGCAACTCAGGTCTGACAGAACTGACAACTTCTGCTGCCAGCCTCTGCTTGCACAGCCCATGAAAAAGCAGTCCCCTTACCACCAAGGGAGTTGTGAGCAACCCTTCAGCCTGGCCCCATATCAGCGGAGGCTTGCCCATCTGGGTATTCACTCAGTTATCTGGATGCAAAATGTACACTGTCCATACCTCTGTGATCCTGCTGCAGTGACCCTGGGCTCAGTCCACAAACCCTGTCCCTTCTCCAGCTATCCTTTTCCCTTGGTTGACCCAAGCTAGTTCTATGACTTGAAATGCCATCTATAAACTGACAATTTGCAGACAATTCTCCATTTTATTTTGCTAGTCCAGAGTTCCGGATTCATATATCCAACTGTCTATTCAACATCTCTACTTGGGTGTCCAATAGCAATCTCAAAGGTAAAGGCCCAAACCAAACTTTCAGTTTGCTTTTAAAATTAGTTTTGGGGAAAAAAATTAGTTTTAAACTTGAAAACTGACTAGGAAACATTGATCTATGAATGGGCACTAGCACATTTGTTCCTATAAACCTGTGGAATGTCTGCAGCAGGACGATCCCTCTGTGGAGCCCAGGACACATGGAATGCTGAGTGGAAACCACGCTGAATGAATAGCATTGGCACGGAGAACAGCTACTTGCATAGAACAAGTGGTACTTAGAAAAAGTGAGTAGAAGCAATGCTGATTTCATTCACTTTCATTCCTTTTCCTTAGATCTTTCCAGTCTCACATCCCACTCACTCATTTCCCAATGGAGGGTTACTCCATTGTAACCACCACTCCACTTCCAGACTTTTGTCCACACTATTCTTTGATTTGAAATGCCCTCTCCTCTGCCCCAGCCCAACCTAGCAAACTTCTGGCTGACCTTCAAAGCCCAAGTAAAATGCCGCCTCTCCCATGAACCCATTCCAAATCTCTCTAACAGGAGAATGAGTGACATATGAGGGAGGAAGAGGGTATCATTCCTTAATCACAGGCCCAAAACTTTGGTTTTTTCAACTCTCTTCTTTTACTCCTATACGCAGTCGCCTTGGTTCTACCTTCAAATACATCCAGAGTCCAATCACCTCCACTGCCACTATCCTGGTCCAAGCTACCATCATCTCCTACCTGGAGAATGCAGCAGCCTATCATTAAACTAGGGAGTAACACAGGTTTGTGACTTGAGAAATATCTAAAAGCGGGCATTTACAAACCCTGCAATGTCTAACTGCTCAGATCCCAAAGCTATGGGTAAATACCTCGATCTTTATTAATGTATGCTTTCCCAAGACATCTGCATGGCACCTACCCCCAACAAACCCCCAGGATCTCTAATTTTAAAAATCCTTTTTTACCTTTGGTGTTAAAGTAATCAGTTTTAGACACCCCACTCCCCCAAAATAAGAACTCTAAAGGAAAGGGTTTTGGATGAGATTTCAGAATTCATAAATCAATAAACTTCAGAATATAAAAATCAATAAGCCCTGAGGTGAGTCAACACAGAATGTGAAACACACACACACACACACACACACACACACTAAAAATTTGCTCCTAGTTTCACACATTCCATCACTAGAAAATACACAGCAGGGGATAGGAAAGCCATTTAAACCATTCCTTCAGTGATCATCAGCAGCTTTACAAGCAAGTACTAGACTGCTATCTCTACAGAGAGCTGTTTCTATTATTATTTTTTTTTTTTTGAGACGGAGCCTTATTCTGTCACCCAGGCTGAAGTGCAGTGGCACAATCTCGGCTCACTGAAACCTCTGCCTCCCGGGTTCAAGTGATTCTCCTGCCTCAGCCTCCTGAGTAGCTGGGATTACAGGCATGCACCACCACCTGGCTAATTTTTGTATTTTCAGTGGAGATGGGGTTTCAGCATGTTGGTCAGGCTGGTCTCGAACTCCTGACCTCGTGATCCACCCATATCGGCCTCCCAAAGTGCTGAGATTATAGGCGTGAGCCACCGTGCCTGGCCAGCTGTTTCCATTATTATGAAGAAGTTAAGGCACAGATAGGTCAAGAGTCAAATCAAAGCAGAGCTTTATGCTGGCAGTGTGGGTTGAAGTTAATTAAATGCAAGTTAATTAAATGACTGGAGTCACACACGTGGTTATTTTATCAAACCACCTGACTCTCTGAACACTGAGTTAGGGGAGAGTAGTAAATAGATTCTTATTCATACACTGACTCCCCCATTTCTAACCACCACACTCACTCTCACTCTCTTACAAGCTAAATGCACATTTCCATTGTCAAAAGCCACATTAAAAGACCAACAGAAGACCACAATTGCCTGGTTAATCTCTAGCACAACTGCTGAATGCGGATCACCAGGCTCTTTGAGCCCCCAGGCTCTGTCTCCACACTAAGTGAATGTGGGTACATGAGCCCTGGGGGGTTTGAGAAAAGGGAGAGCTCAAACAATGTTCTCATCAGCACTTTAAACAAAAAATCCATTCAATGAGAATGGCACCATGTTCCTTTTGCCTTTCTCCCCAGGAACTAAATTAAACAGATTACAGACAGTAGCCAGGGCTGGACTTAGAATCACCTCCCCCTTATTTGTTATTTTTAGCAATTCAGTCCGACAACGCCCCACAACTAAACAGGCCTAGAATAGCTAAAGGGAGGGGGTATTATCAGATACTACCAGCAAAAAAAAAAACACTAGTCATCACTTCCTCCAACCCTAAGAAAGAACTATTTTCCATGTCTTTATAGCATCACAGAGTTTGAGCCTTTAGAGTTTCATATAAAAACAGACTAGATATAAAACATCAGTGGAAACCGATAACGTTTCCTGACCTGGAAGTACTGTTCCACCATCACATGTGTTTTCTTAAAAACAAAAACAGAATCAAATGATCTAAACTGTTTTACACAAAGGTTAGGAGTACATGTATCTGTGTCCATTCTGGAAAAACTCCCTCACAAGATGACTGTATAACCAAAAGAATAGTTTCATGAATAGTGATGGAATTCACATATTTTGATTATGCTGGCAGCAGGTAAGAGATTGAAAGCAGAACAAAGTGAGCTGGGAGGAACTTCAAATTAGTCATAATTAGCAACACAGCACCGTCCCTAGTCATTCTATTTATAAATGAAATAATATAGCAAAAATCATTTGAAAATGAATAAAACGATAAGATAAAAATGGTAAAAGCCCTATGAAAATAGTATAACTGTTTGCATGAGCAGATAAACTAAAATTCTCAAAACAGTATGTTATAAAAATAAATACGATACAATTCATTAAAAAGTTCATAAACAGGATGGGCACAGCGGCTCACACCTATAATCCCAAGCACTTTGGAAGCCAAGGTGGGCGGATGGCTTGCGGCCAGGAGCTCAAGACCAGCCTGGCCAATGTGGTGAAACCCTGTCTCTACTAAAATACAAAAATTAGCCGGGTATGGTAGCGCGCCCTGTAATCCCAGCTACTCAGGAGGCTGAAGCAGGAGAATCCTTTGAATCTAGGAGGTGGAGGTTGCAGTGAGCCAAGATTGCGCCACTGCCCTCCAGCCTGGGTGACAGAGTAAGAATTTGTCTCAAAAAAAAAAAAAAGTTCATAAACACTCAAGGAATCTAATCATTGATTAGCATTTTCTGAACACAGGAACATGAATGCTACTATGCTAAGTATCATGTATTTTATACGATATGATAAAGCACCATAAATGAATATAGTGATGTCTTCCTGGGTATGCCAATTATATATGTGGAGTTACACTATTCAGCTCTATCTCAAAAAATACATATATAAATATATTTATTTTATATATTTATATATTATATTTTATATAATATATATATTCTATTTTATATATAATATATAAATTATATTAGTTATATATAATATGTATAAATTATATATATTATAAAATATATTTATATATTTATATATGTATTTTTTGAGATGTCAATTATATATGTGGAGTTACACTATATATATAATTATATATAAATTTATATATATAATAGTATACACTGTTATATATATAATTATATATATATTTATAAATTATATATATAATTTTTATATATAGTTATATATAAATATATATAATTATATATTTATATTTATATATATGTATAATTTATAAATATATAAATATATAAATTTATATATATAATATTATATACTATTATATATATATAAATAGTAGACACTATTATTTATATATATATATATATATATATAATTTATGTATGTATTTTTTGGAGATGGTTTCACTCTTGTTGCCCACACTGGAGTGCAATGGAATGATCTCGCCTTATCACAACCTGCGCCTCCCAGGTTCAAGCAATTCTCCTGCCTCAGCTTCCCCAGTAGCTGGGATTACAGGTGCCCACCACCACACCCAGCTAATTTTGTATTTTAGTAGAGATAGGGTTTCTCCATGTTGGTCAGGCTGGTCTTGAACTCCCAACCTCAAGTGATTCGCCTGCCTCGGTCCCCCAAAGTGCTGGGATTACAGGGGTGAGCCACCATGCCAGGCTAAAAATAGATTTCCAAAACAGGTATGCCTAATATAGTTTACCTCCAAAGACATCAAAGGAGATGCCATCACATTGGAATTACATTTTAGATATAGGTAGACAACTTGCTTCATTTTAGCTTCAAAAACAGGATTCCAATTTACTTTTTATTTTATTTATGTATGTCTTTTTTGAGAGGGGGTCTCACTCTGTCACCCAGGCGGGAGTACAGTGGCCCTATCAGGGCTCACTGCAGCCTCCATCACCTGGGCTCAAGCAATCCTCCCACCTTAGCCTCTGCAGTAGCTGGGACCACAGGCATGCACCACCATGCCAGCTATTTTTAAAATTATTTGTAGAGATAAGGGCTTACTTTGTTGCCCAGGCTGGTCTTGAACTCCAGGGCTCAAGAGATCTGCCTGCCTCAGCCTCCCAAACTGCAAGGATTACAGGCATGAGTCACCGTACGCATCCCTCTAATTAACTTTTTTAATTAAGACAATGATCTGGACAAATTGTTTTCGTTTTGTTTTCTCCCATCTTTTCATTTTAAGGAGGCATTTCTGCTCCTAACGTGGCAACTCAGAACAAGATCAAGGTTATAACAATAAACTTCATAGCTAAGTGACTAGAGTGATCCTGAGATTTTCTAATCCAATATTCTCATTTTACAGATGGGAAACTGAGGCGTGGAGTACAACAAGAGTTAGAATGACGAACTCCTAAATTAACATAAGGCTTCTAAAATTAGGAATTTAGGGTTAATGAATGCTCTGTGATAAATCTAGTAGACTTGGAAATTTCTATTTATGGCTGAAATGTCAACCTTTCTTTGGCTCTTTTTCTGAGCTGATGTATAGCATGCTCATTAATACAGGTGTGGCCTTCCCCACATGGAGTGTTGAACTTGCTTTTCATGGCCAGTGTCTGGAGGACATCTGTGATGTGAGAACACAGACTTATCAGAGCAAGAATTTAGGATACGGAAAAGTGCCCTGATTAACTTGGCGGGGAGGTATGTAATGACATGAAAGAAAATTCAAAGTCCAACTCGTTAAAACAAATCATTCTTTAGGCAGCCTGAAAATGATCTGAGGAATTCAGACATGGGAGGGAGAAGGCTAAGGACATATGGTTAGACAGAAAAGAGTACAGACCATATGAAGCGTGTAACAATGAAGGCTGAAGTCAACAACTCTCTAAAGCATTCAAAGGGATAGTTGGTTGTGGGGACAGATGAGTATTCCAAGGAGGGCAAGGAGGCACCCAATGTATCCAAGAAGAAAAGAATAACTGAAACAAGATGCAAAAAGCTGAACTCTGGGCTAATTGGAATGCAAATCCAATTATCTTAAGTCTCTTATCTTAATCATAAAATGAAGATGCGCCATCAGGGAACAGATCAAATCAAGAGTGTACGAATGTGTGTGTTAAATATCTGTGATATATATTTCAAGATAAATAAGAAAGGCTATCCAGTTAAAAGAACCAATCTATTTGAACTGCTTACATCTGAGTTCTCATCAGATCTACAATACTTCTATGAAGGAAATAAAATGCATCACAGATGCTTTACATTTGGGCAAATTTTAGCACTTGGATCATAACATATACACAGACCAAGGCATTGACAACATTAATAAGAAAAAATGCTCAAGCAGAAAAAGAGCATATACAGGCTTTTTCAGACCCGTACTAGCTCTTCCCTGAAAGCCACAAAGGAAGATTCTGCAGTTACATTAAGCCCTAAGATACCAGGACATAGAGACTATATACAGTTAATAATAAACTCTGGGGGCTTCCAACCAGCAGGCTCTCTTAGACTGAAGTCCTAAATAACCGAAAACTATTTTAAAACAAACATCCATTTTTACAAATGTTGAGAATGTAAATGAGCTCTATAAAGAGATAAGTGCTCACATTTGAAATCCCAATGTATGCACAATAAGAGAAATCGCTTCACCCAAGACTCTCCAAGTCAAAACAACATAGAAAAAAGATTTTACAGCTTGCCTTGATTTCTAAAATGAAAATGTTAAAAAGACATCCATAAGTGCCTAGCTATCTAGCTACTACGGAAGGTAGGCAATCATCAAGCTAATTTTAATCATCAGGAGTGGAGATCGTTTTATACTTCTTTCCAGGATGCAGGCTTTCCTGGAGTGTGGGTGGAGGGTGGTTTCTGAAAATTATCTCAGCAAGACGCTAAGATACACTGTGAAAATCCTCTATGAGAATATCTTTGCTTGTTAAGGATAAAAATGGATTGTCTAGATAGATAAATTGTGGTACTTCTATATGACGGGATACTATACAGCAATAAAAATGAACAACTCAGTCTCAAGAGATAACATGGATGTACTTCACAAACACAATGCTGAGCGAACGTGAGGCAAAAAAAATAGAGTGACTTCGTTCACATAAAGTTCAGAAACAAGCTAAACTAAATTGTGTGTGTGTGTGTGTGTGTGTGTGTGTGTGTGTGTGTGTGTGTATGCACACACACTTTTTTTCTTTGGAGATGGAGTCTTGCTGGAGTGCAATGGTGCAGTCTTAGCTCACTGCAACTTCTGCCACCCGGGTTCAAGCAATTCTCCTGCCCCAGCCTCCCGAGTAGCTGGAACTACAGACGTGCACCACCAGGCCCAGCTAATTTTGGTACTTTTAGTAGAGATAGTGTTTCACCATACTGGCCAGGCTGGTCTCAAACTCCTGACCTCAGGTGATCCACTCGCCTCGGCCTTACAAAAGTGCTGGGATTATGGCATGAGCCACTGCACCATGCCTGGCTTAAATCATATTATTTTAGGGATACATCCACAGGTAGTAAAACCGTACTTTTAAGAAAGGAAATAATTATCACAAAAGTTAGGACAGTAGTTACTTGGTTGGAGAGGCAGGGAGGGACGGCATATGATCAGGCAGTGGTAAACAATAAGGAGGGTTCTGGTGTCCTGACAATATTTGATTTACTGGCCTGGATAACTGAGGTGTTTGCTTTATTTTTTTTTTTAATTTTTATTTATTTATTTATTTTTTTGAGACAGAGTTTCACTCTTGTTGCCCAAGCTGGAGTGCAAACGCACAATCTCGGCTCACTGCAACCTCTGCCTCCTGGGTTCAAGCAATTCCCCTGCCTCAGCCTCCCAAGAAGCTGGGACTACAGACACGTACCACTACACCCAGTTAATTTTGTATTTTTAGTAGAGATGGGATTTCTCCATGTTGGTCAGGCTGGTCTTGAACTCCCAACCTCAAGTGATCCACCCACCTTGGCATCCCAAAGTGCTGGGATTAGAGGTGTGAGCCACCACGCCCAGCCTATAATTACTGATTAAGCTATATATGTTATTTAACACATATTTCTATAAATGCTACATTTCAATAAAAAGTTAACATTTTTAATGGGTTATAAATTTATAGCTATGCAAGCAGATAACCTGCTAGGCACATTTCTTGTTTAATGTTTTAAAAACATTCTATCATTGGCTCCGCTACTCCCTTGCCCTCCTTTCTTCATTAAAAAACAGAGGTATAGTCAAGTCCACCTGACTTCACCTCCAAAGGGAGGCTCCTATTATACACACCAACCATACCAGCTCAAAAATGCAGTACTTAGGGCAAAACTGGACATTCATCTAAGTGCCTACCAGTCACCACCCATGCGATGGAAAAAATGATCCTCAACAGACAGAGTAAAATGTCCTCAATCGTGGGAATCCCTCCAAAGCATGTTCTCATCAGAGTATCAAACCTAAGCCAACTGCAGAGTGTCACAGGCACCTCCTATCCTGTTCTCTAACCACCATTCTTCCTACTTATTTCAGGAAACACTGTCTGACCAAAATTGTCATTTTCGTGGAAGAGTTGGGACTTCAAAAGTCAAAGCTTTTACACAGTTTTTAGATTTTACATATGACATGGGCTGGGAAGTTATTTCAACAACCCTGGGATTGCAACATTCTACGTCAGAAGTGGCGCTAAGCAGGCCAGAATGTCCTGGGTTTCCTTATTCTTATTCTGTCATAGCTGAGCGTGGGAGGGGGTGGTAACCATGTTGGAGACTGAGGGGAAGGAAGCTGGTTAACCAGTATATGCATGTGCCTGAAATATAACAGACTTTAGGTTGAAGGTCCATTTTAGGTTGAAGAAGTAACTGTTTAGCCTCCACCTGGAACAAAAAAATATACATAAGGCAATGGTGGCCAAAACGTGTTCAAATGTATCATTGAAAATTTATGCCAGGCGAGGTGTCTCATGCCTGTAATCCCAGCACTTTGGGAGGCTATGGTAGGCAGATCATGAGGGCAGGAGATCAAGATCATCCTGGCTAACACAGTGAAACCACAGCTCTACTAAAAATACAAAAAATTAGCCAGGTGTGGTGGTGATGTGCACCTGTAGTCCTAGCTACTCAGGAGGCTGAGGCAGGAGAATCACTTGTACCAGGGAGGTGAAGGTTGCAGTGAACAGAGATCATAACACTGCACTCCAGCCTGGGCAACAGAGCAAGACTCTGTCTCAAAAATAAAAGAAAAAAGAAAGTTTACATTTACCTCAAAGATTCCCAATAGCTTGAGATTCAGAAAGTCTAGAGCTGATCTCTAGATCAGCTGAATGCTGACTTAAATTTTCCCAACTCCAAAAGAGGCCCATTAATTATTTCCTGCTTACCTCCAAAAAAGTTAGCAAAAACAGAGGATGAATTTCCCACTCATAGAGATCTCCTCAATCTATCAATACTTTTAACTCAACTTTAAAATTGAATTTTGTCAAAAAAGCCTTCTTTCTCTTTGTACCAATGTTGTACCAATGTCACACATTATAAAAAGAAAATTATTTTACAAAGATAGATGAGACTCATGTCATGATTCTAAATCACAGTTGTAGTCATGCTATTTTCTAAAATTATGCTTGGGTACTTTTCAAATAACAACAAATACTGTGATAGGTATTATGCACTCAGTACCTGCTTTACAAAGTTCTTATCAGTATTTTTAAAAAATTGAAAATTTCCTCAAAAAATGACGAAAATAACAAGGTTACTCTATCATACTAAAGCCACCATTTTGTATTTTCTCATGAATAAGATCAGCATCATTGGTCTACTAATCAGTTAGGATGTATTCTCTTCTAGAATTTGATCTATCATCTTTATAAAGGAAAGATTAAATCTACATATATTATGAGCTTGTTATGAAAATACTTCCTAATTAATCCCATTAAAGTGATGATGGCATGAAGAACAACACAGGGGTATTAAAATGTAAAATGTAAAAACAGGCAGGGCACGGTGGCTCATGCTTATAATCCCAGCATTTTGGGAGGCTGAGGTAGGTGGATCACCTGATGTCAGGAGTTCAAGACCAGCCTGGCCAATATGGTAAAACCTAGTCTCTACTAAAAATACAAAAGTTAGCCCAGGTACCTGTAATCCCACTACTTGGGAGACTGCAGCAGAAGAATCACTTAAACCTGGGAGGTGGAGATTTCAGTGAGCCGAGATTGCGACACCACACCCCAGCCTGGGTGACAGAGCAAGACTTCGTCTTAAAAAAAAAAAAGTAAAAAGAAGTCCTTTTTTTTCTTTATTCTTTATATAATCCATAGGTTCAACAAAGAAGTTCTAAGAAAAAAAAGACAGTAAGACTATCTTCCCACCATTAAGACAGTGCTTGTCCTTACTCTGCTAATAAGGAATATGATACCCTATCTGCTAACAAGGAATATGACTCCCTATCAAGATTAACACGAGGGCAGGTAGTACCCCCACCCCTGCCTATAACAGAAAAGGGCCAGTGGATGAGACCATTTGGTTGGCTGATGACATAAGGCACAGCATGACAGAGCTATAAAAAGCTAAAAAAAAATTCCAGGTAAGTTTTGCACTCATAAATAAATACCAGAAAAAAGAAATCATGAGAGGGCACGTATAAAGAAACAGAAATAACAGAGCTGGGTAAAAGACAGCCTAGCAAATACTAATGAAAAGGGGCTATCAGATTAGAGAAGCTGAATCAGACCAGCATCTATGTCATGGAAAAGGTTTGTCCCTCCTGTCTTCTACACAAAATGTGGATAGAGGGTGGGGAAGCATACTCAGTGGGTCAAATCAGTAAAACAAATTAACAGCTTTGATCAAAAACTAGAACTCTGACCCCAACCAAAATCAACCTTCCTCTTTCAGAGATGAAAACATGATAAACAGAAGTAGCCCGGCCTTTGTCTACAGAGTTGGGTATAAATTGTGTTTCCCCAACTTAATACAGGGTATCTCAGGAGAGAAACTGATGATAATGATATGATGATGATGATGATGATGATAATTACAGAGGATTAAAATGAAGTAGATTAGACTGGCAAGAAACACTAGGTCCAGAAGAAGAAATCGCAGATTTGAAAAGAGGAGCAACAAAAAGGAGGCCTTGGGGAAAATCATTTAGAGCTCTGAATCTGTATTAAGTTTCTGAAGTAATAGGAAAGCATATTTATGATTTATTCAACTGGTGAGTGTTTATATTTCCAAATCCCCACAATGTTCTAAGAAGCTAACAGAGTAATCAGAGAACACAAGAAAGAAGCACTTAACTTAAGACTAAGGAATCAGAAAATGTTTCTCAGGAGAACTCTATATTAAGATCTGAAGGATTAGTAGATGGAGCTGATAAAGGCAAGAGAAGGAAGTTCCCAAGTGGAGATAACTACTTTCCAAAGATCTAGTAGAATGAAAACAGAGCAAGCTCCAAAGACTGAGAGTATTTCTGCATGGCTAAAGTATACAGTATAAGAGAAGGCAAAGGAAATGGGAGGGATGAGAGAAATAAACAGAAATCATTTTTTTTTCTTTTTTTCTTTTTTTTGGGACAGAGTTTCGCTCTTGTTACCCAGGCTAGAGTGCAATGGCGCCATCTCAGCTCACCGCAACCTCCGCCTCCTGGGTTCAGGCAATTCTCCTGCCTCAGCCTCCTGAGTAGCTGGGATTACAGGCACGCGCCACCATGCCCAGCTGATTTTTTGTATTTTTTAGTAGAGA